>NC_057804.1:502000058-502004094 GCF_018294505.1 Triticum aestivum
CACCAGCGAACTCCGGCGAGCTCTGAAAAATCGACTGACCCAATTTTGAAATTTAGTCTACTGTGATTTAACTAGTGTGGAATATAAAAGGGGAAAACCATAAGCATTGGGAGTATAGTGTTGAGCGTGCCATGGCGGATCTGAAGGTGCAAACCGGACAAAGGCAACTTCGCAACCAAGACAAGAAATCAGAGTAAAGTAGTGGCGATCTATTTTCTTGCTGCGATAAATAAGTTGAGCAAATACGAAAGAGTACCGCCTCTGGTGCGGTGCCGTGTACGCATCTGGTGAGAATTTGACGATGCTGCGGTAGCGATGGCGGTCGGCGGCGTGGAAGCAGATCTAGGAGGGTAGACGGCGGCGGCGGTGGGGCGCGGGGATGAAGCGAGAGGATGGGATGCAAGGATCCCGGTCCAAAGGCGTGGATGAGAGAGGTCGATCTCTTGTAATGGACGACGGTGTCGGGGTATCAGCTCCAGCATGGTGGAGGAGGACGGCGGTAGATGGGGTGGCGGACAGCGGCGGACGGAGGAGGGTGGGGTGGAGAGGATGTTTTGGCGCCCATGGAGTACGAATGGGGAAAAGGGAGGTAGAGAGGAAGGGGGAACCATGTAGTCAGGGCGCGCTTGTCTCAAATGCGAGGAAATTTACAAACTTAGCCCCTGTTTCAAGTTTCTACTACGTACATCACAGCAACATTAGTCGGTTGGGGATAGGACGGTAATCTCACATACACCGAATATTTGCCGATGAGAGTTTGTTTTTAGCGCCCACCGTGTATGAATATGAATTGGGGAGGGAGTCGATTTCGACCGAGGGCACACTGTGTTTTGGCGCCCACCATGTATGAATCCGGGTGAGAGGCGGTTACGTCACATTTGGGTGAAATTACAAACCTACCCCTATCGAAACCTATAGAAATCCAGCAGATAGGCTTTGTGCGGCAGGGATAGGCAGTAGTGATTTCCATCTCGCAGATTTTGGTTTCGGGCGGTTACTGCGACTTTCCCCGTTTCGTTCAAATTTTGCACAGTGCACATTTACCGTGCCAACTCAATTCGAATCCCGTTTGTACTCTACTATTTTTTTCGGGCGGGATCCATTTTCAATTGGAATTACATTCTATATACATCATTTTTTTTTACATATATACTTTCAAAATCACAACACCATTTATACATAAATATGGTTTACAAATGGCATGATCTCAAATTCATAAGGTTTTATCCATCAATTTGGATTTTCAAATATTTGAAACCACTTTATGTTGAAATCCAATGTATGCATTCCTCGCTAACTGTCTCCAATTAATGTGTGTTTCATGCGGGTTTTTTTAACTTCTCGAACATGTATAATGTGTTTCACACACGCAACATATAGTGTAATCCCGTTTAGACACTAATTGCATATAAACCATGCATTGTTTGTAATTGAAGAATCTATGGATCACCAATATTGATAAACTATATAACATTACACGTGTGCCCAAAATCAAATGAATATGCATGTTTGATACACCAATTTGCATTATGATATTATCGATGTCGTGATCTCCAGTTTAAATATTTGAATCCCCTTTAATCCAGATATTCGTCTCATATAGCTATCACTCATGCTTATATAGGACTATCTCTTTGGACCTCTACACGTTCATCGTCTCTCAGGCATCTCTCGTGCTACCTGTATGTCGACAATGATCTTTTATCTTTGTAACACACTGACAGTACTCTCTCCATCGACCTTCATCACTCTATCTCTCTCTAAGTATATCTCGCTCCCTGCTATGTGTCTCTAGCTATGATTCTCCATGTGGAATCTCTTTCTCCCACACAAACACAAAACTTTGTCTCCTGGGGTCTCATTTCTCTCAACTATTCCCATGTGTGCCACTCGCACACCCCTCATACAGAGATGTCTTCTGCTCCTTAGATATGAGAACCTACGACTCTTCCTCTTCAATATCTCTTTCTCACACACAAACACAAACTCTGTCTCCCAGGGTCTCATATTTCTCCATTGTTCTCTTGTATGTCGCTCAAACACACCCTCTCTCCCTAGAGATATCTTGCGTTCCCTCATATATCTCTCTAGCTATCACTCTCATTGTGAAATATCTTTCTCTCTCGCAGACACAAAACTACGTCTCTCTGGATCTCATTTCTCTCTGATATTTGTTTGTATGTGACTCACATGCACCCTCTCTCTATCTCTCTCATACCCACACACATAACCCAGCCTTCTGATCCACTCGACTCCTATCTCTAGTGCACACTAGCTAGCATCTTTATCTTTCTATTTATCTGTTTCTCCATCAACCTTCTTTCTCGCCCTCACTCTTGATTCCTATCACCCACACTACATATGTTTCTCTCTACATGCATTCAGTCAAGTGCCCTCTCACACACATATATAACTTCCCCCTTTGAACCACCCAATGGTCATCTCCGACACCCAAACTAACGGATGTCTCTCTAGCTAGCATCTCCATCTCTGTCTCTATCTGTAGTTTCTCCGTCAACATTTCTTTCTCGCACAGAGTCTTGCTTCCTATCACCCACACTATATATGTCTATCCATACATATGCATTTATAGGTTGATATCTTTTGCACAATCGTTGCGCCTCACCTCCTCTACTCGCCATAGATGCATGCTCCAGCCCACGCCACTGCCTCTTAAAGACAAAAACACATGCTCAATTGTCGGGCCTTCTTCCCTGCATTCTCACATGCATGCATATTGTCATACCGATCTGTATATCCCATGTCGTTGATCTTAGGACTTATGTCTTCTTTCTTTTATCTCAATCATGCGCGCGCGCACACACACACATCCCACGTATACATGTATACCTATCACACATGCACGTTCAAGGTCTCTATATCTCCATACATAGTTAATTACCCTCAATCCTAACGCCACATCGAATCGTTCTCCTCTTTTGTGCACATAACTTCCGCCTGGATGGGCAAAACACACACTCACACTTAACAATCTCCTTCTAGCTACCCCCCCTGCCTCGCGCGCCTCTCACTCTTCCCATATATCCCCGAAACCAATAAGACCATCCCTTTGTTTAATTCCCTCCTACATGCACCATCGATATATAGTAGTCTTGCATGGTGTCTCTCGAACAAACACGTTCTCTCGATGTCGACTCCTCTCACGCGCATGCACCTTCTCTTCCCTCCTACAAGCATTTTCTCTCTCGCACCCCATCGTTGGTGGCCTCTGTGTCACGACCGGTTTTTCAATAAAAATATTTATTGAGGAAAACCAATCTTTAAATCCCAGTATAGGAAAAGTTATCCTTTCTGGTAGACAAAAGCTTGATAAACAGAGAACCAGTAGCATCAAATATATTACAGGGTCGAGTTGAGGTTACTCAACCATTTATTACAGACTCGCCAATATTTTACATATGGGCGGAAATGACACAGGGGTGGGGTGGCATGCTACTAGCTCGAGGGAAAAGTGGTGGTGGATAACTTGACTTCTACTGGCAGTACATCGAGCATCGAGGTGAGGCTCTATGAATTTATTCGGGGTTGTGGAAGCGGATAATACAATGACGAAGACAGGATCGCACGGGACTGACTGGGACTCCTCTAGGCGTCGGACTCGCTATCAAACTCTTCATCCATGAGATCGCCTTCATCAGCATCTGGCCAAATCAACAAGCCAGGTGAGTACTTGAAAGTACTCGCAAGACGGTTCGGACAAAAGATATAATCAATGAATGCATGAATGCGTCATGAATAAAGGATGATGCTCATATAACAATGGTAGGATTTGCAGGACTTGATAAATAAAATAAATAGCTGGAAAACCGATCGGGTGTCTGGAGTGACGCCTCGAAAGGTAAATAAATAAAATGCATGCCGCAGTCGGGCGTCTAAGCGACACCACATAAAGGGCTTAAAAGAAATGTCACAGTCAGACGTTTGGGCGACATCACATAAAGGGCTTTAAAAGAAATGCCACAGTCGGACGTCTGGGCGACATCACATAAAGGGCTTTAAAAGAAATGCCACAGTC
>NC_057804.1:502004431-502017301 GCF_018294505.1 Triticum aestivum
GCTTTAAAAGAAATACCGCAGTCGGACGTCTGGGCGACATCACAGACAGGGCTTTAAAAGAAATACCGCAGTCGGACGTCTGGGCGACATCACAGACAGGGCTTTAAAAGAAATACCGCAGTCGGACGTCTGGGCGACATCATAGACAGGGCTTTAACAAAAGTAAATAACAGGTTTGCCACCGTCGGACGTCTGAGCGACATCGCAGACAGGGCTTGTAATAAATGTAAACAACAAATTAGTCCATCCACAAGAATAATCTTTTAACCGGATTTATCACACATAAATCCCACCGGAGTTTTGTCACTGAGGCTAATACCTGACAAGATAAGATAATTATAGTACTCGAACAAAGTACAAGATAATTGAAAGATTGAGGCTCTGCAGAGTTTGGAAGAACTGAACACAGCCAACGAATTTCCGTAGTCACGAAGGACTAGTTCCATTTATGGTTTTTTCAGTAGAAACACATTTAACTAGTACACACCCATTTCACCTCACGTTGCCAGGAATCACCCTGGCCAACGTCCAAGAAAAACTTTGAGATGGGGAGGCCACAACCTCAAATAGCATGGGATCAAATTTCTATACGCTCGCTCTAAGGGGTGCCCCCCTCTCGGTCCCAACCAGAAACACCCATGCTCCCTAACCAGATGACGGGCTTTAATCCAGGGCCATGGAACCCTCATCCCGCCCTCTCCACTTGGTGTGTACCAGGAAAACGATTTGCAACTTACTATGCCATATTCCTTTCGGAAAACATGTGACAGTATAGGATGGAATTAATGGGAATGTGAATGGTGTCATGACGACACGGAAGTCAGATAATCTGGCATAAGACTGGCATGTCACAACACTGCCATCTTACCCATCCTCATACCAACACATGGTTTTGCAAATATGTATCCAACAACATAATGCTTTCCGAAACTTACTTTCCGATTATGTGCATGAGATATATCATGCAAAGTGATGTTCATAAACATGCCATGACTATACTAAAATGCAAACATGCAACAACACTCATCATATCAAGAGTTCAAACATGCTTGCCTGGTTCAGAGTAGTCGGAGTCTAACTGTGCGAAGTTTGCGGCTCCGTCACCTCCTCCGGTATCTACGGTATAAGAAAAATACGTACGCAACGTAAATACCGTGAGTGTACAGAAAAGTGTTCCAAATATTTTCCAAATAAATATGAAAAAAAAACTAGACAAAAATCTAAAGAGAACAGAAAAAGAATCACTCAAAAATTCCCCTCTGTTAAAAAGTTATAAGTGTTTTAACCCAAGGACTCATCTGTAATGAAACAGAAAACTTCCAGGGGGTTCTGCGGAAAAGTACAGATAACGTTTCGTTTAAAAGAAACGGCTGTGAGGCTGACAGGCGGGCCCCACCTGTCGGGTTTGAAAGTTCAAATAGAGAAACAGAGCACGACGGCGCCCGAGAGGTGCGGTGGTCGCCGGCGGTGATCCACGGCGAGGCAAGGTGATCGGGGTTTACCTCCGTGATCAGTGCACCGTTCCATGTCTGTGGGTGGTGGTGGTGGTCGCCGGCGAGCACTATGTCGACGGCGGCCCTAGCTCCGACGGACGGCGGTTCGGGCAGTCGTGGATCTCGCCGGAGGGAGCTGCGGGGATCAAATAGGAGTGGGGGTTAGTCTCATAGTTGCTCGAGAGGGTTGCTGACGAAGTTAGAGCACCGGAGATGGCCTCACTGGAGCGAATCGAGGTGGAGGCCAAGGCGGAACGGGGTGGCCGGAGTCGGGGAAGAAGGGCCCGTCGGGGCTCTCCCAGTGGCTGGGTGGGGTCTAGTGGGGTAGAGGAGGTGTGCCGGGGGCGAGAGCAGGCTAGGGGTGCTATATATAGCCGCCCCGAGGCGGTTGCCGAGAACGGGGTTCTCCGGTGAGGTGATTACGGCGGCGCTGCGGCTGTACGGGAGGTTTAAAGGCTGAACATCATCGTGGGTGCTCCATGGTTCCGTTTTGGTGCTAAGCACGTCGGGATTTGGGGGTTTAGGGGGAGCTCGACGGAACGGGGCGGCGCGGGCCCGTCGGCGGCAGGGAGCGTGCTCTGCGCGTGCCGCGCCATGGCGACGGTGCTGCATGCGTGCGCTGGCAAGGAGGTGGCCACGCGGAGCCACCAGGACGCTTGGGCGGCGCCGAACGGCGTTGTGCCGCCGTTCTGCTTCTTGTCGGCCGCTACGGCGCTACGGCCGCCGCAAGACACGCCGGCGCAGGCGGGCCAGGGCGCCACCGACGCCAGGAAGGCACCAAGCGCGCGTGTGAGGCTCCGGACGTGCAAGCCTGGCCGGGAGCTACGTGCCAAGCGCACTGTGAGCTCGTGACTGAAGTCACTGACGAAGATCGACACTGAATGTCTGAATTTAACTGAATATGACTTGAACAGTGCATGCAAGGTGTTCGACAGAATGATCCAGGCATGTAGGGATTTTTCCTTGAGCTGGTTTTTGGTGGAGGGGCCTCTCATTGCATCTAGAGGCTGCCTGAATATTTGTGGAATTTTTGGAGAGGTATAGATATGAATTTCACCAAATTTGGCAAATCTGGTCCAAACTTGCAGTGAGTGCAATTTGAAATATTTGAACAGGAGAAGAGTGGATCAAGATGGTTCTGGGTTGTGGGTTCAACGGACTATCCAGGGGTGTTGAGTTGAGGTCAAAAATCAAAAGCATTAGGGCACTTGCTTTGTAATCCACCTAGGTTCAAAAGAAAAGACAGAATTATTTTGGGAGGAGAAATAGTTGGAATAAAATCCAAAAATGGATTTTATTTGTTTGGACAGAATGTTAGGGTTGAACTATAGTGGGAGGAAAGGTTTTGGGAAAATTTCACCATAGGAAGCATGGTGAAATTTTTGAAGGGATCTAAACCAAATAAAAGCCCAAAACAAAAAGGGTTTTCATTTTAAAAGAAACCAAATCCAAGAAAAGGATTTTTGAGAGGGCGAACTTAGAAGATGGTTTTTAGGAAGGGTTTACAAGACCTCCTTTCAAACCAAGCAAGGGTCTTTTGAAAAAAACAAACCACCAAAAATTTTGGAGTGTCACAGCACCTACCCCCTTAGGAAAAATCTCGTCCCCGAGATTTCAGCTGATCCTTAAACAGGTGTGGGTGCTCTGTCCGAAGAAAATCCTCGCTCTCCCAAGTTGCTTCATTTTCGGTGTGATTGCTCCATTGAAATCTGAAAAACTTAATGGCTTTCTGTCGGGTCCTCCTCTCAGATTCTTCCAATATTTTTATCGGGTGCTCCCGATAAGTGAGGTCTGGTTGCACGTCAATATACTCATGTGAAACTTGCTTCCCTGGGTTGCTTATGTATTTTCTCAACTGCGAGATGTGAAATACGTTGTGGATACCGGATAAGTCTCCGGGCAGGTCCAGCTGGTAGGCTACCTTGCCTTGTCGGGCCACTATATGAAATGGTCCGATGAATCTTGGTGCTAGTTTCCCCTTAATCTTGAATCGTTGCAGACCCTTCATAGGTGAAACTTTCAGGTATACCAATTCTCCGGGTTCAAAACTGATTTCCCGATGCTTTCGGTCGTAATAACTCTTTTGTCGACTTTGCGCTGTTTTGAGTCATTCTCTAATCGTCTTAACTTTCTCCTCGGCCTCCTTGAGCATATCTGGACCAAAGATATGGCTGTCTCCGGTCCCATATAGAGCTTCAAATGGTGCCATTTGCAAGCTGGCTTGATAGCTGTTGTTGTATGCGAATTCTGCATATGGCAAACTTTCTTCCCAACTGTTCCCGTAGGTGAGGACACAGGCTCTTAGCATGTCTTCCAAGATTTGGTTTACGCGTTCCGTTTGTCCATCAGTCTGGGGATGGTATGCGGTACTGAAGGCTAGTTGGGTTCCCAGTGCCTGTTGTAGGTGATCCCAGAATGCAGAGACGAACTGTGTGCCTCTATCGGAGATAATAGTCTTAGGGACTCCATGTAGGCAGACGATACGGGCAGGATAAAGTCTGGCTAGTCGCTGAGTGGTGTAAGTTGTTTTTACCGGAATAAAATGTGCCACCTTGGTTAATCTGTCGGTTATGACCCATATGGCATTGTTTCTGTGTTGTGACCGAGGCAGTCCAACGATAAAGTCCATTCCAATCTCGTCCCATTTCCACTCGGGTATCTTATTTGGCTGTAACAGTCCGGCTGGTTTCTGGTGCTCGGCCTTGATACGTTGACAAGAGTCACAACATGCAATGAACATGGCTATATCTCTCTTCATACCGTGCCACCAAAAAATTTCCTGAAGGTCTTTGTACATCTTTGTCCCTCCAGGATGGATTAAATACGGAGATGTGTGACTTTCAGTTAATATCTGCTGTTTGAGGTCCTTGACATTTGGTACGCATAGCCTTTCTCCATACCACAATATTCCTTGCTCATCTATGTTGAATTCTAAGGCTCTTCCCAAACTCACTTTTCTTTTTATGCCCTCAATCCTGGGGTGTCCGTGCTGGGCTTCCTTGATACTTTCTATCAGGGTAGGTTGTATTTCGATATTTGATACACTGCCTTCGGTGACCATTATGAGATTGAGTCGGGCAAATTCCTGTTGAAATCCTAGCCTCAATTTTGGCATACTGTCGTCTTCCGTGCTGGGATTTCGACTAAGTGTATCTGCCACAACATTTGCTTTTCCGGGATGATAGTGGATTCCAACATCATAATCCTTCACCAACTCTAACCAGCGTCGTTGCCGCAAATTTAACTCTGGCTGTGTGAAAATATACTTAAGACTCTTATGGTATGTGTATATCTCGCAACGATTCCCATGTAGGAAGTGTCTCCATTCCTTGAGTGCATGGATGACTGCTGCCAATTCCAAGTCATGAGTGGGATAATTTTCATCATGCTTGCGTAGTTGTCTGGAGACATACGCAACTACCTTTCCTTCTTGCATCAATACGCATCCGAGGCCTTTCCGGGATGCGTCACAATATACCTCAAAGTTCTTGTGTATATCTGGCACAATTAGTACTGGTGCCGTTGTTAATTTTCTCTTTAGCTCTTGGAAGCTTTTCTCACATGCTTCGGTCCATTCAAATTTCTTGCCTTTCTTGAGCAATTGCGTCATGGGCTTTGCTATAGTGGAGAATCCTTCAATAAATCTCCGATAATAGCTTGCCATTCCCAAGAAACTCCGTATGTCTGTTACGTTAGCTGGCGGTTTCCAGCCAAGTACGGCCTCGACTTTTTCCAGATCTATTGCAATACCTTCTTGGGTTAGCACGTGGCCCAGAAAACCCACCTGCCTTAGCCAAAATTCACATTTGCTGAATTTGGCGTACAGTTGATGTTTCCTGAGTTCTCCGAGTACAATCCTGAGATGTTCGGCGTGTTCTTCTGGTGTTTTTGGAATATATCATAATATCATCGATGAACACCACAACAAACTTGTCCATATACTTCATAAACACTTTGTTCATGAGGTGAACAAAATATGCGGGGGCGTTGGTTAGCCCAAATGGCATTACGGTGAACTCATACAGCCCATATCTGGAGGTAAATGCGGTCTTGGGAATATCTTCTGTTCGTACTTTCAACTGGTGGTATCCTGATCTCAAATCAATTTTTGAGAAGACTTTGGCCTGTGCGAGCTGATCGAATAAATCATTTATTCGGGGCATTGGGTATTTGTTCTTGATTTTGACCATGTTGAGAGCTCGATAATCAATACACAACCTCATTGTTCCATCCTTCTTCTTGGCAAATAAAATTGGAGAACCCCAAGGTGAGGAGCTGGCTCGTATGTATCCTTTCTCCAATAATTCTTTTATTTGCTTCTTCAACTCTACCAATTCGGATGGTGCCATTCTCTAAGGTTTCTTGTAAATAGGAGTGGTCCCGGGTGCTAGCTCAATGCTGAATTCTATCTCTCGGTCTGGTGGCATGCCTGGTAGTTCTTCTGGAAATACATCTGGAAATTCACATACCACAGGAACCTTGTTCAGCTCAGAAACGTCCACCTTGTTTAATCTAGGTTGCCGAGGTATTTGTCTCTCCTTGGCTGAAACTTTTATTTTCTTCCCTTGATGGTGGGTGAGAATCACAGTATGGTTGAAGCAGTCAATAAAACCTTTGTTGGTGGTCAACCAATCCATTCCTAGGATGACATCCAGTCCTTTGCTTTCCAGTACAATAAGGTTGGCGTAAAATTTCAATCCTTCAAATTCAATAACCACACCTTGACAGTAACTCTGGGTCACCTGCTTAATCCCAGGGGACTTGACGATCATCGATTTTTCCAAGGGAAGCATCGAAAAATTATTTTGCAAAGCAAAACTTCTCAAAACGAATGAGTGAGAAGCTCCAGAATCAAACAAAACCATGGCAGGTATTGTGTTGACGGGGTACGTACCGAGTACGATATCTGGGGCGTTATGTGCTTCCTCTCGGGTCACGTGGTTCAAGTGACCTTTCCGGTGGTTGTTGTTGGGGTTGAAATTGCTTCGCTTTGGTGCTGAATTATTTCCACCATTATTGAGCTTCGGGTTTGAGTTCCTTGGCTTGGGACACTGCTTGGCATAGTGCCCTTCTTCTCCACAAGCATAACAGGTAACGCCTGGGCGATAGGTGAACTCTTTGTCTCTTGCATGGAAATTCTTGGTTGGACGTGAATTATTCACCGGGGTTTTGTGTGAATCCCCCTTCTGAATTTCCTTCTTACTTTTGTGATTGCGAGAAAAATTAGTCTGGCCCCTTTTCCTTTTGCGGATATCTTCCAGGCTACGTCGCTCATCCTCCAGGGTAATGGCCTTATCCACCAGTGTTTTAAAATCTGGAAATGTGTGCACAACTAGCTGGTACTTAAGGGCGGGTGCCAGGCCTTCCAAGAATTTTTCCATCTTCTTGCTCTCGGTCATGCATTCTTCATTGGCGTAGGGAGACAGCAGTGTGAATTGGCTGTTGTATTCTGACACTGTCATGGCTCTTTGCTTGAGTTCATCAAATTCCTTCTTCTTGATTTTCATGACGCTTTTAGGAATATGTTGTGCCCCACAAAAACCTTCCTTGAAATTTTCCCAGGTGATTTCATTTTCGTTGGGGTGCATGTGCAGAAAGTTCTCCCACCACGATGCAGCTGCACCTGTGAGATAATGTGGTGCATACAGTACTTTTTCACGGTCTGAACACTGTGCGATAATTAATTTTCTCTCCATGTCTCGAAGCCAATCCTCGGCCTCAAGAGGCTTGTCAGTATGAGAAAATGTTGGAGGACGCGTCTTTTGTAACTCAGATAATTTGGATTGCGGTTGATACTGACCACGGTTATTTCCCATATTGATAAATTGGTTCATCATTTCCTGGTGTTGCTGCTGACTCTGTTCATACAAACGACAAACTTGTGTAAAAGCTGTTTCACTGTCCAGTTGACTTGTCTGACCCTGAGTGAAATTCTGGTTCTGCGGTGTGCCATAATTTTCTTCTGGCTGAGTTGGCATGGAGCGCGTCCAAGGACGAGACATCTTTCACTCTGGGGATATATTTTGTGAACTTGTAAGACAAGAAGGAGAGTCGCAAAAGTCAATAAAATCACACATAAAGAACATTTTTAAACTCCATGGTATTTCTTTTTTTTGGAAACACACGTTTGCGCGCGGAGAAGGACTAGTGCATATCTTACACGCGGGCATAATTATACATTACATCACTCAGGATATGCGTACATAATCCTGACATGTTATTTAAACTAGTGCACTCCTCCAGATCCTACATGATGCGCAAACTGGCTAGTTCTCACAACCTAGGTACATAAAACATATTACACAAGTTGATACATCGCATGGCGTCTATGCGTACTTAGTCGGAGACGGTGAGTATCTCCCTTGGCCTGCCGAGGGTGAGACGCAGAGACGCTGGGGAATCAACCTCCTCCTCGCTAATAGGTTCCAAACAAGAAATGTTGTGTTGAGCTGATGGAGCAGGTGCCTTAGGCGGAATAACACGAATACGAGTGGGTGGAATAGGTGGGGTAGCATGTATGGGAGTGGGTGTAACAAGTGGTGCAGAGCGGACGGGAGTGGGTGCAATGGCCTGGTTAAATTCCTCTGTGGTAGGCAGACGACGAGCAGTGGCGAGTATGGTAGGTGAGTGAGAGGCTGTGGATGACACAAAAGTCAGTGGTGGAGCGGTGTGCAGGAGTTCCCTCCTGTTAGCAGCACAGCCATGAACTGAGTCCATGCGTGCAGCTACGAGGTCATCCACCATGCAGTCGAATGCTGCCTCCAAGGCTCGGAGGTACTCGACAAGCATCTCAAAGGCTTCCTCTCGCTCTCCTCTGGGGCAAGAGAAGGAGTAGCGACAGGTGTAAGGCACATGGCATGGAAGGTAGCGGTAGCGACGGGTCTTCATTGCCGGAAGAACATCCCGAAGACGGGCTATCGTCTCGCGGGCAGCCATCTGCATAGCATGCCTTTCTGTAGGCATGGCTCTCCCCACGAATCGGAGGCGGCGTACTTCAGCATGGCCTCCCCTGAATTGCACCACGGCCTGGTGCATAGTCAGACTGTCGTTGATCTTGTGTGGATAAAGCATGAAGACTGGGCGCACGGATGGCCCCATCACAACCTGAACAATGAAGGTGAGGAGTTTGACGAACCCCTCAGGCACGTTGGCGAACATCTGAGACTCGCAGTCGTTGCCGGCCATCTACAAAAGTAGGCAAAAATTCTGAGTGGTCAGATCATAAATTTTATGTTGACTGTCAGAAAATGACTACATTTGTAAAAACATGAATAACTTTATCATGCTAATAACCAATTAGCGATCGCACCTAGTGGCTTCCTACAGTCAGCCTGGCTCTGATACCAAGTCTGTCACGATCGGTTTTTCAATAAAAATATTTATTGAGGAAAACCAATCTTTAAATCCCAGTATAGGAAAAGTTATCCTTTCTGGTAGACAAAAGCTTGATAAACAGAGAACCAGTAGCATCAAATATATTACAGGGTCGAGTTGAGGTTACTCAACCATTTATTACAGACTCGCCAATATTTTACATATGGGCGGAAATGCCACAGGGGTGGGGTGGCATGCTACTAGCTCGAGGGAAAAGTGGTAGTGGATAACTTGACTTCTACTGGCAGTACATCGAGCGTCGAGGTGAGGCTCTATGAATTTATTCGGGGTTGCGGAAGCGGATAATACAATGACCAAGACAGGATCGCACGGGACTGAGTGGGACTCCTCTAGGCGTCGGACTCGCTATCAAACTCTTCATCCATGAGATCGCCTTCATCAGCATTTGGCCAAATCAACAAGCCAGGTGAGTACTTGAAAGTACTCGCAAGACGGTTCGGACAAAAGATATAATCAATGAATGCATGAATGCGTCATGAATAAAGGATGATGCTCATATAACAATGGTAGGATTTGCAGGACTTGATAAATAAAATAAATAGCTGGAAAACCGATCGGGTGTCTGGAGCGATGCCTCGAAAGGTAAATAAATAAAATGCATGCCGCAGTCGGGCGTCTAAGCGACACCACATAAAGGGCTTAAAATAAATGCCAAAGTCGGACGTCTGGGCGACATCACATAAAGGGCTTTAAAAGAAATGCCACAGTCGAACGTCTGGGCGACATCACATAAAGGGCTTTAAAAGAAATGCCACAGTCGGACGTCTGGGCGACATCACATAAAGGGCTTTAAAAGAAGTGCCACAGTCGGACGTCTGGGCGACATCACATAAAGGGCTTTAAAGGAAATACCGCAGTCGAACGTCTGGGCGACATCACAGACAGGGCTTTAAAAGAAATACCGCAGTCGGACGTCTGGGCGACATCACAGATAGGGCTTTAAAAGAAATACCGCAGTCGGACGTCTGGGCGACATCACAGACAGGGCTTTAAAAGAAATACCGCAGTCGGACGTCTGGGCGACATCACAGACAGGGCTTTAACAAAAGTAAATAACAGGTTTGCCACCGTCGGACGTCCGAGCGACATCGCAGACAGGGCTTGTAATAAATGTAAACAACAAATTAGTCCATCCACAAGAATAATCTTTTAACCGGATTTATCACACATAAATCCCACCGGAGTTTTGTCACTGAGGCTGATACCTGACAAGATAAGATAATTATAATACTCGAACAAAGTACAAGATAATTGAAAGATTGAGGCTCTGCAGAGTTTGGAAGAACTGAACACAGCCAACGGATTTCCGTAGTCACGAAGGACTAGTTCCGTTTATGGTTTTCTCAGTAGAAACACATTTAACTAGTACACACCCATTTCACCTCACGTTGCCAGGAATCACCCTGGCCAACGTCCAAGAAAAACTTTGAGACGGGGAGGCCACAACCTCGAATAGCATGGGATCAAATTTCTATACGCGCGCTCTAAGGGGTGCCCCCCTCTCGGTCCCAACCGGAAACACCCATGCCCCCTGACCGGATGACGGGCTTTAATCCAGGGCCATGGAACCCTCATCCCGGCCTCTCCACTTGGTGTGTACCAGGAAAACGATTTGCAACTTACTATGCCATATTCCTTTCGGAAAACATGTGACAGTATAGGATGGAATGAATGGGAATGTGAATGGTGTCATGACGACACGGAAGTCAGATAATCTGGCATAAGACTGACATGTCACAACACTGCCATCTTACCCATCCTCATACCAACACATGGTTTTGCAAATATGTATCCAACAACATAATGCTTTCTGAAACTTACTTTCCGATTATGTGCATGAGATATATCATGCAAAGTGATGTTCATAAACATGCCATGACTATACTAAAATGCAAACATGCAACAACACTCATCATATCAAGAGTTCAAACATGCTTGCCTGGTTCGGAGTAGTCGGAGTCTAACTGTGCGAAGTTTGCGGCTCCGTCACCTCCTCCGGTATCTACGGTATAAGAAAAATACGTACGCAAAGTAAATACCGTGAGTGTACAGAAAATTGCTCCAAATATTTTCCAAATAAATATGATAAAAAACTAGACAAAAATCTAAAGACAACAGAAAAAGAATCACTCAAAAATTCCCTTTTGTTAAAAAGTTATAAGTGTTTTAACCCAAGGACTCATCTGTAATGAAACAGAAAACTTCCAGGGGGTTCTGCGGAAAAGTATAGATAACATTTTGTTTAAAAGAAACGGCTGACAGGCTGACAGGCGGGCCCCACCTGTCGGGTTTGAAAGTTCAAACAGAGAAACAGAGCGCGATGGCGCCCGAGAGGTGCGGTGGTCGCCGGCGGCGATCCACGGCGAGGCAAGGTGATCAGGGTTTACCTCCGTGATCAGTGCACCGTTCCGCGTTTGTGGGTGGTGGTGGTGGTCGCCGGCGAGCACTATGTCGACGGCGGCCCTAGCTCCGGCGGACGGCGGTTCGGGCAGTCGTGGATCTCGCCGGAGGGAGCTGCGGGGATCAAATAGGAGTGGGGGTTAGTCTCCTAGTTGCTCGAGAGGGTTGCTGACGAAGTTAGAGCGCCGGAGACGGCCTCACCGGAGCGAATCGAGGTGGAGGCCGAGGCGGAACGGGGTGGCCGGAGTCGGGGAAGAAGGGCCCCTCGGGGCTCTCCCAGTGGCTGGGCGGGGTCTAGTGGGGTAGAGGAGGTGTGCCGGGGGCGAGAGCAGGCTCGGGGTGCTATATATAGCCGCCCCGAGGCGGTTGCCGAGAACGGGGTTCTCCGGCGAGGTGATTACGGCGGCGCTGTAGCTGTACGGGAGGTTTTACAGGCTGAACGTCGTCGTGGGTGCTCCATGGTTCCATTTTGGTGCTAAGCGCGTCGGGATTTGGGGGTTTAGGGGGAACTCGATGGAACGGGGCGGCGCGGGCCCGTCGGCGGCAGGGAGCGCGCTCTGCGCGTGCCGCGCCACGGCGACGGTGCTGCATGCATGCGCTGGCAAGGAGGTGGCCACGCGGAGCCACCAGGACGCTTGGGCGGCGCCGAACGGCGTTGTGCCGCCGTTTTGCTTCCTGTCGGCCGCTACGGCGCTACAGCCGTCGCAAGACACGCCGGCGCAGGCAGGCCAGGGCGCCACCGACGCCAGGAAGGCGCCAAGCGCGCGTGTGAGGCTCCGGACAAGCAAGCCTGGCCGGGAGCTATGTGCCAAGTGCACTGTGAGCTCGTGACTGAAGTCACTGACGAAGATGGACACTGAATGTCTGAATTTAACTGAATATGACTTGAACAGTGCATGCAAGGTGTTCGACAGAATGATCCAGACATGTAGGGATTTTTCCTTGAGCTGGTTTTTGGTGGAGGGGCCTCTCATTGCATCTAGAGGCTGCCTGAATATTTGTGGAATTTTTGGAGAGGTATAGATATGAATTTCACCAAATTTGGCAAATCTGGTCCAAACTTGCAGTGAGTGCAATTTGAAATATTTGAACAGGAGAAGAGTGGATCAAGATGGTTCTGGGTTGTGGGTTCAAAGGACTATCCAGGGGTGTTGAGTTGAGGTCAAAAATCAAAAGCATTAGGGCACTTGCTTTGTAATCCACCTAGGTTCAAAAGAAAAGACAGAATTATTTTGGGAGGAGAAATAGTTGGAATAAAATCCAAAAATGGATTTTATTTGTTTGGACAGAATGTTAGGGTTGAACTATAGTGGGAGGAAAGGTTTTGGGAAAATTTCACCATATGAAGCATGGTGAAATTTTTGAAGGGATCAAAACCAAATAAAAGCCCAAAACAAAAAGGGTTTTCATTTTAAAAGAAACCAAATCCAAGAAAAGGATTTTTGAGAGGGCAAACTTAGAAGATGGTTTTTAGGAAGGGTTTACAAGACCTCCTTTCAAACCAAGCAAGGCTCTTTTGAAAAAACAAACCACCAAATTTTTTGGAGTGTCACACTCTGCCATACACATCACCTCTCTATGA
>NC_057804.1:502017588-502032509 GCF_018294505.1 Triticum aestivum
AACTAAGACTCCATCTCTCTCTCTCCTCTCTCTCACTCTCTCTCTCTCTCACACACACACACACCACACACGCTAAGACTCCATCTCACACACACATGCTCTAGGCGGAGCATTTGTTCCTACCACCCTTCATCCAACCTTACCCGTATGATAAACAATCACCTTTATTTACTTGCATAACATGGACAGATTCCACTTTACTTTCGTAGTCAGCAAACTTATCATCTGTATACCCTTATAAGAAAACAAGTTGGCGATGATGGTGTGCCTGCCATCTTGTAATACAGACCGTATGATCTATATCTGACGGATAGGAAGCAAACTATGATAATTTTACAAAAGATACCTGCACATGTCTCCACATCATTATCTCCCGCAACCTCATTGCTCATAATTAAAAAAGGAATAAGTCTCTGGAACAATCTAGCATGCATGATGGCCGCTGCCGCCTGCCGGCGCCGTCCATCCCCATGCCTCCGCCCATTCCGACCACCAGTCACCACCACGCTCCACTCCTCCTCGCCTTATCTCTCATCTTTCATTTTTTCGATGATATTCTCGAGATACCAGTTTTCCGATAAAATTCTCGAGATATCATTAGTTTTTACACATGGGATTACTCCTGCATGGGTCAATCACAACAGGTGTTTTGTAAAAAAATGCATATTGATGTTCCAGGCAATGCACGAGAATCTTGCTTGTAATTATATAATGCAAATCACGAGCAGGAAGTGACATTTTTTGACACAACCACGTTAACATGGCCACGTAAATCACGAGCAGGAAGGAGAAGGGAAGCGGGCTGTGGAGTAACGTTTTTTACCACAATTTCTTAGGAAACTGAGTGCAATAGTTGAGTAGTTTTGCAAACTACCATTACTACTACACCTGAAACGGTTCAAAACCTATACTCCCTTGCCAATGCGCGCTTCCCACGTGAAACGGTCAACGTCGCCTGGAGCGTCAGTGCCGCATTAATGCCCCGGCCAGAGCGGAGGCGACCTCTCACTAGCGTCGGCTTTGAAGTGGCGCGACGGCCGAGAGAGCCCCGCTTCATAGGCCCTGTTTGGATCCATGGATTAGAGTTAGTTTGAGCTAGTTGGGGCTCAAATAGCTCTAAAGTATCCAAGCATGAGGATTTAAATTGGAGCAAGTTGCACCGAACCCACCAAAAAAACTATCCCACCCAAGAGGTACTAACTGGAGATAGTTCTCATTGGGACCACTGAAAAATCACTTTTCTCTCTCCATGAAGTGCATTTATTGTCAATCTAACCCTGTCACCCAAACACCTCTTTGGCTACAGTTAGTTCAGGGTTAGTCATGAGTTAGTCTAACCTCTAGCTAAGTTAGAGTATCCAACAGGAGCAGTATAGGACATGCAAGTTGCTCAAAGCATACATGCAAATTCGTACGTGGAAGGATTTTTTTCTTTTTGAAAATGGAACGTGAAAAGAATTTTTTTTTAGAATGCTCTTGGCATGTCGCTAAAATGTGATAGTTAACCGACCTCAATAGACGGCAGAAACGCCAGCCCGCTGCACTTTGATAGAGACGAGGAGGGAGAAGCGATACAGGCTGCTGGATTACTAGAGATAGGTGTCGCACGGAAGCCAAGAAATATGGTGACAGCGTGGGTTAGCCATGTACTAGTATGATGTAACTACATTGGGTTGCCGTGTTTCGTACTCTTCCAGTCCACTATGGAGATATTGATTAATTTTATATCGCTGAATAATATTAAATATTATGAGTGCAGACGCTCCACCACGAGGTTCCTTGCTCCTTCTCGGTCGTCCAGAATCTTTGTTCTTCCAGTCTATTTTTTTACGTGAGCTTTGTTCATCCTTTTGCCAACACGCGAGACATCTAGCATCAAGGCGCACATGTTATGCAATGATCGTTCCATCTATATGAAGAACACGTGGCACTGGAACTACGAGACAGACATGTACCCAGGACTGGACGTACGAACCTGAGTAATGTAGCGTAGTAAGTGAAGTAGAAAGGCACAAATGGTATGAACATGCTTAGCATACAGGGTGTGTTTGGTTGCATTCTCGTCTCAGCATAGTTGTTCCCTCTTCATGCATGCTCAACTCAACACCCCTCTTCATGCATGCTCTCTTCATGCATGCTTCTAGTGTACTTGTGCTAAACTAGTATGGACTCATGCACCCTCCATACACTCTACCAAACACCCAAAAGTAGGTTGAGAAGGGAACTCTTGGGCGGCATTTGTCTCTTACTACGTACTACCACTAAATGTTGTACGTGCAATGCACGGTGATGTTATGGAGTACGTGTCTAAGTACTCTACTACTACTATATTAGTTGGAGGCACATATTAACTTTTATATTTGTTTACGTGTATGCCCCGAGACCTTCCAACTAGACGTGTCTTTCTCTCCAGGTCGCACTTTGTATCATTCATACAGCTAAGTACTACTATGTGTGGTCTCCGACCCATAAGTGGAAGAAGTGGAAACGCTCTACCTCGCTGTTTTTTTTATGCTGGGCTCCACCACGCTGTTCATGTCCCACTCCTTTCGCTGATGTGTGGGACATCCAGCACGTGTCGTGTTTGGCACCCTTCGTCGTAAGAGTTGAAACGCTGGCATTCATCAGAAATAAAAAATAATTATAAATCGGCAGTGATACTATTTTTTTGCGAACCAATGAGCGGTGATACTATACCACGCGGTTTCCTTGCTCCTCGATATCGGAAAGAATACTTCCGTTCGCCAACATGTGGGGCATCGACCATCCTGGTCCACTTGCCATGCATGCAGAACTCCAAGGGAGAGTCACCCAGGTCGTCGCGCTGCAGTAACAATGACTAATGAGTCGTCAAATCACAGGCCCACTTCCCACTTTGAAGTTGCTCGGACAAAGGAACCATCATGACTTTGTTGAATTCCGCTTCTTAAAGAAAACTACTGTACCAGCAGTACTGCTAGCTACAGTATTTACTCCAACAGAGGCCTCCTTTCATTCATAGGATAGGAATATGAAAATCATAAGAAGTGAGATGACATGCATCTCAATTCCTATAGAGAAAGAGATGCCATTTGATGCAGAGGATAGGAATTTTTCCACTTAGTCTAGGCTAATGTACTGGTAATTTGCTCTAAAAACTACAGTAGTAACTAGTAGTATCGGTACATACTCGTACTCAGACACAGACACACACACACTAACTACTAGTACTACTACTTCTCACATGCTGGCCAGACGTCGTCGTTCTCCTTCCCGGCTTTGTCGGCGACACCCCACCGTGCTTGGATCTCCGCCGACCTCTCCGCAGCAGCGCGTGCGTCCTTTTCTTTCTTGCGGCGGCGGGCCTCTCTTTTCTTGAGTGCTTTCTGACTTTTCCGCTCCCTCTGTGCGGCTTTGGCCGCCTCTTGCTCTACCGCCCATTCGGCCTTGGCATCTTCAAATTCCTCCCACATAGTTGTGAGGTCGCGAGCGGCGATGAACTCGGCATGGTGGGATGCCATCGCTTCCCTACCATTTTGTGTGCGTTCGTGGGCGGCGAGGAACTCGGCGCGGCGGGATGCCATCGCTGCCTTACCGGTTAGTGTCCGGCGCGGTGGCATGAACTACGCTTGGTGAGAGCTCTGGGGTGGAGTGGCCGGACAACCGTATAGTGCATTGGTTTGTCAAGAGCTCAAGGACAGAAGACGAAGCAAATTAGGATTCCCCTTCAATCCTGGTCATTTATTACCGAGTAAAATGCATTGGTGGTCATCGAACTTGTCTTGATAGCTCACTTTGATCATTGTATACGAGATATGGTGATTATACAGTCGCTGGCTCAGCGTATAGCTCCGTATTTGTATCATTGACCAGTCAAACAGTCCGCATGCGCCTGAAACAGTCACCATCTCTCCAGAATGTCAATGCCACATTCACTGGACATAACTACAGGTGCAATTGGTGTGTCACTGATATGCGGGCCAGATGCCCGTTGGGCCCACATGTCAGTCAACCAAACGCATCTGCAGTTAAGTCACTGAAGCAGCGTCCGCATTCACGCCCGATGAACCTACTCCGGCGCCAGTTGTCCATCCGTCTGCCGCGGCTCATTGCCATTCGCCCGCTATATTAACTTGAGCCCCAGCTCCCAGCCATAGCCAAAGACCCACACTTATTCTCCTCCGGTCCCTTCCTTCTGTTGGCACCACTTCAACCATGGCCTCGTGGCACTCCGAAGCTCTCTTGGACGTACTGTCGCAGGAGCAGACGAGGGACATCGGCGGCTCCACTCCTGGCGCGCTCCAAGGCTCTCTTCGACGTACTGTCGCAGGAGCAAACAAAGGAGATCGCCGGCACCCCCCGGGCCGCCCTCCGCCGCCATGACTACGAAGCCGGCGCGCATGCGCGGGCGTAGTCGGCAGCGAGGAAGAGTAGTACATGGTAGGTCGCCACCGCTCTAGTCCCAGGAAGGCCACTGCTACTCCACTCAGTCGACACCAAGCTTGGTGGGGTAAACATCGGCGGCCAATTAGCCGCTTGACGGCGACATGGAGGCGGAAATCTTCATAACCTTGTGCTCCGGCCGGTGGAGGAGGTTATCGAGGCGGATGAGGAGGAGGCAAAGGCAATGGCCGGCTTTCTCGGGTTCATGGCTGGACTTGGTGGTCGGGCGCCGGCGATCGTTTAGATTAGGTTTACAGTAGGTTTAGTACGGTTTGTGCGAAATATGTAATGAATTTCCTCCAGTTTGTAGGAAAAGTTTTCAAAATGTAATGAATTTCATCCGGTTAATTTGAAATTTGCTTTGTTTGCACGAATTTCGTCCGGTTAGTTCATATAGTTGTCGAAAAGTATGCGGGCAGCATCGGATGGCATCCATCAGTGTCCTTGGACAGATGCCGGTGTAAATTTGTGGGCCAGCGCTGGAGATGCCCTAACTATCATGCTATAATCGCTAACAATCCTCCATTATTTGGCAGGGAACAGTTATCCCTCGATCAAAATCAGATCCGCGGTGTTTTGCACTCCTCCCGCGTACGAGTGTAAACTCTTGCTTACATAAAAATGGAGCAAGTGGACGGCACTGTAGCACATCATATCACTCGAACTAGCCCGCCTAATGAGCGGGAAAGCACCGCCCTTGTCATTTTGTTCTGGATTTTTATCGACCGATCGCGCGAAAATGTTATGCTTCATAAGTTCTAAAGGAAAAGGCGGCACACTTACGACTCGTACGCGTCGCAACCCCGACAGTCCGGCTCGCACACCGCTCACCAAAGGGGACATGCGTTGTATTGCAATTTCACTGACATGTGGGACCGTAATTGAATAAACCATCGAGAGCCAAATTCTAATCGCTCGGCGGGCGTCGGCTGAGAAGAGAGAAACGGGGGAGGAAGAAGAGATCGCCCGCCCGCCGCGCACGGACTCCAAGAAATATATGGTGATAATGTGAGGTGGGCCATGCTGGAGTCCGGACCGCTTCCGGAGCCCGCTCTCACCGCCCTGGCCCCTCAAGACGCCAGTTGCCCGCTGCATGCATAGCAAGTAGTCCCCGCTTATGTGGAGGAGAGAGAGGCATTGACAAAGTCAAGGAGTAACATTGGAGACAATAGCTTTCATCAAAAATAAATAATGAATAATCGTTGCTCGTCCTCTATATCGGAAAGAATACTTTCATTCGCCGACATGTGGGACGTCGACCATCCTAGTCCACCTGCCATGCACAAAATTATCCTGGTCTACCCCGGTCGTATCGCAGGCCCAACCTTTCCCACCATAAGTTGTTCAGACAAAGGAACCATGATGACTTTGTTGAATTCCGCTTCTTCAAGAAAACTTACTGTACCCGCAATACTGCTACCACACGCGAAGACTGGACGGCACTGTACCACGTCATATCACTGAAACCCACTAGGCCAAACTAGCCCGCCTAGGTCATCTATTTTGGAACGAAGGGAGTACGTCTCTGCACTGCTATGATTTTGTGTTGCACGTTCTCTGTACTTTTGCTACGATTTTCCTACCCTATGAACCAAATGAGGCCTGAATGTATGTCGACTATTGTCTGATCGATCACTAAGCCTACAATTTTAGGAGCTAGGGCTATTGGTCGATCGACGAGGGATAAGTATAAGCGTACCATGAGCTCATCAGCCCCAACTTTCTCTTCGGTGAGTGTTTTGCAAGTACTATAGCTCGCACAGTAGCTAGCCTACTAACACCAAGAATCATCAAACAAGCCCTGCTGATATGATAAACAGTTCAAACTTAAATCTAAGCATGCCATATATTACATCAAAAGCTGGTGAGGATACATCTGTTTCCATAACTCAGAGAGGGTTCGCATGATTCATCGCATGATTCACTATCAAACAAAAGTAGCAAGATCCGCCCACACAAGACAGTGCACTAGACCTAAGATGGTTTGATAACACGCATCGTTCTGGTAATTAAACACAGGGCAATGCAAACTACCCTGAAGGATTAGCGCGACCAACTATTTCTTGTCATCGACCTCTCGGGCAATGACCACGGCACGGACAACGGCATGGGAATCGATTTCTGGGGCGATGTCCATAGGACTGACCGCGACATCGGAATCGATCTCTGGGGCGATGTCCACAGGATGGACAACGGTATCGGAATTGATCTCCGGGGCGATGCCAACAGGACGGGCCACGACATCGGAATCATCAAGGACAACCACCAGCACGTGCACAACACTAACATATTAGCAAGCACATTGCAAATAATCAAAAAGCAAGCACATTGCAAATAATCAAAAACCACAACTATGGTAATAAGCCATTATTTTTACCTTGTGTAGCTCACCGGGGGATCTCATCCCCCCGGGGGCCATCTCCTCGTCCTCGATGGGGGCCATCACCTTGCCAGGGGAATACTGCTTCTCAACGGCGACTATCTCCTCAAACTCGGTCTTGAGCCTCACATAGGTGGCAATCAGAGCTCCTGGGGTAGGCACGGTGGGGCCCTTGCTGTTCTTCCAAATTTCTTTGAGGAGTTCGTCTGCCAACGTCCTCAACTCGTTGGCCAGTGCTTGTGTCTTGGAGTTCTTCGTCTCCATGGGTTGGCCCGCCAACATGGTCAACTCATTGGTTGGTGCTTGCTTCCTAAAGATCGATGTCTCTAGTGGGTTATCCGCCGGCACCTCTTTGCCTAGTGCTCCAGGATCCATCAATGAACTGACAAACAAAAAGCAACCGAAAGGAAACCACAATCGTAATGAAAACGGGAAAAGAATAGGATGTGAGAATCGGTCGGTGCTTCACAAAAAGAAGATTATTGGAATGAAAATATAGCAGCATAACTGATTCGCCCACCTTTCCTTCGTCGGTAGAGAAGAAAAATGGCAGAAGTGAGTAGCCTGGAGCGAGGTTTTCTTCAAGAAAGGGAAGAAAGGGCTTGAACGAATGTTCCAATGAAATGATGGTTGCTTTGTCCAGTCCAACTTGGAGGCCACCTTACCACTGCTGGTAAAGGTGTGGGTTTTGTGATATGGCGGGTCATGACGGCCACACCGGGGTGACAGGTGAGTCTCGACTGTAGCACCTCGTTGTAATTTTGTGGATGGCATGCGGGCCCGGATGCTTTGAAATATCATTAACTTGATTTTAGTCTCTTTAGTATTTGGATCCAAGCATGGATGAGGCTAACAAGTTTTAGTCCCACTACTTTTAGTCATGAGACTAAAACGTATCAAAGCACTCTCTCAATATTGTGTACCGCGGCCAAGGCGGAGAGGAAAATGAGAGAACTACCTAATTACTGCATGAGTTTAATTAGGGTAGTTTTGTAAAGTACGAGATACATTCCTCCAATTGCAAAATCCCTTGGTTCATGAGATTTGAGATTTGAGCCCTATAAACCGGAGGGGAGGGGGTACTCCACACGGTGTAGTCTAGTCACTTGTTTTTTTTAGCGAAGTCTAGTCACTTGTTGAAATCTCTAGAAAGGCAAATACTCCTTTCCGATTTACAGGTCTATACTAGTCCCTCCGTCTAGGTGTGTAAGTCATCTTACGAAAACCAAATAGTCCCAAAACACTTAGGCGTGGTGCATTAACTTCTACCTTGTTTCTTGTTTCTTGACATACATATCAACCAATAAGATGAGAGGTGAGCATGCTTTTAATGACTTGCAATGGCTAGTTCATTGCATGGAATGCTATTAATTAGCAAATAAACATTGGTGACCCCAGGAGGAAACGGTGCTAAGCGCGTGGGCCTATGCAGAATGAGTATCAAACCAATGGATAATGGATTTTAATTAAACAATAGAAATTTTGTCTCATGCAAGAGCCTGGCTAGTACTCCAAGGAACCACACCACGCGAGCGTTCGCAACTGCCACGTTCGGTTTGCACTTGGCTCTTTGCCTCTTCGAGAAGACGAACAATTATGTTACTCCTACTTCTACAGTATCGAATCCACTACTGCATGTCCGTCCACCTCGTGCGGGAGGGATAGCGTGTAGCGAAAGCTTCTACTTACTGCTCCTGCCTTTGCGTCCATGACAGGTGGGCCCAACAGGTGGTTGGCCCACCTGTCATGCAGCCAAAGGCAGGTGTAGTTAAGGCACTGGAGCTCAGTCCGCGAGGGAGGGCGTCATAGTAATCAAATTTCTCGGGCTTGTACGAGTTGACGCGACACATCAAAGCACTGCATTCGATAAAACTCTTTTTAAACATTTCAAATGGGCTACTTCGTATGTAGGAGTAGACATATTCTGCTTCGTATGTACTCCCTCCGTTCCAAAATATAAGTCTTTTTAGAGATTTCACTATGAACTAGAGTACATACTAAACAAAATGAGTGAATCTACACTCTAAAATATGTCTATATACATCTGTATGTAGTTTGTAGTGGAATCCCTAAAAAGACTTACATTTAGGAACGGAGGGAGTAGTCACTTGCTGCAATCTCTAAAAAGACTTATATTTGGAAACGGAGGGAGTACAACGCATGCATGCATTCCGTGACTTTCCTTTTGATACTTTCATGTGTTGATTTGATGCACCTTGCCAAATTTTGACTATAAATTTAACTAACCAAATTTGCATGCATGTCACAAAAAATCACGGGGCTGTTTGGATTGTGACTATGATTGTCTTATGTTGCCACATTATTTTTCCCACACTTGCCTAACCTGAGTTGCTCAAATTGTTAGACACACTTTGGCTTGCCTAAGGGAATCTTGCCACAATTTTTGTGTCTATGACATGTGGGGTTCACTGCTAATAAAAAAATTCTTGTCTTAGGTGTGGCTAATAAAAAAGACTTATATTTAGGAATGGAGGGAGTAGAAAATATAAATAATAATGCATGTTGGGGCAACCCACGTTTCTGCTAATTTTAGCCGTGGGCTTGTTCACAATTTTTACGAGGGGGTGGTTGTTCATTTAATGGAGGGACTTGTAGTACTACCATACTTGAACGATACAAAGTGCGACCTGGCACACCGTAACAAAACTTGGAACAAGCGGGTAGCTATCTCAAAAAACAATCAACAACTAAAAAAACCGCGACCTGGCATGTAGTATAGTACAAGATTTTAAACGATTGTTTTGATGGAGTGAAAAAGGAAAACTACCCCACTACTTATATATAGGTCGGATCCTCCGCGCTTGCTTGCTAGGGCTGCTCTATTCACACACTCTCATCCTCTCCAGATCTAAACAAGATAGGGGTAGTAACCCTGTCTTTCTCCCTTCAAAAAACACTGGCTTTCTATCCCCACCGCTGGTTACAGATCCGGATGTATCCCCCTCCGCCGATGAAGAGGAGGAGGGGCAGCGTTTAGGCCGTCGTTGACAGCAAGGGAGGAGACCCACTGCCGGCCGCACCGTTATCTCTGGCCGAGCGCCGGCGCGGGAGGTCCTCCGATCCCTTCGTTGTTGCCTGTGGGCGGATCCAGCCTCCCGCCGCCCACCTATCCACATCCCGACGACCTTCAGGTATATCTTCGTTCGAAACCGCCTTAGCTCTACTTCCCCAGCTCGCTAAGTCGCTGCATGTGCATCATTTTCTACCTCTCAGCCCCTCTCGATCGGATGGTCCAACGTCACCTATTTTTTTTCTTCTATTGTTAGAGGTAAAGCTACTTCATGGAGTCGAATCTTGTACTCCCTCCGTCCAAAAATACTTGTCATTGAAATAAAGTGGGGGTGGGGGAATTTGGTATGTACATCGGACTTGGTACAAACAGGAAGGAAAGGGGATGAAAGTAGTACAGACTGGTCATCCAACCGGTCTCTTGGTCGAAAAGGGAAATATAGGGGTAACGCTGTACACAGTGGTATGACCAGGACTAGATTTGCTATCCACACATAGGAGTAGGTGGCTAGAGTGAACAAAAATGGGACCAACCCAGATATGTTTCTTGGATGTTTGTTTCTCGGGGCAACAAACTATCAATCACCACTTTATGCCCCTGTTTACGTACATGGTGTTGTACTGCTGGTGCACCCACTGTCCCATGCCCTTATACCAAATATTTAGGCTCCGGTTGGAATAAAGGGGCAGAAAACATAGGTCTTGATGAAAATAAAGGAATAGGAAAGGAATGTAGGTATAAAACTATGGAACAGCGAACCGGAGGAAACTCTCAAGGGAATGTGTTCGGATGGACTACAAAATGTACAGATTTGTTTTTTTAGAGTAGCATGCTTGGCAGTATGAGATGCTATTTGTTTATTGAGCTACACAGTGACTACTCTTGTCCTCACCTCACGTACCACATATAGGTTGATTTTTTTGTTCCGGCAAACACAACACAGCAACCTGTCTAACGCATGGCAGCGAGCGCCTGCCTTGGGCTTCCGCCCAAAAAATGAGCAGCGCATGGATGTTTCTAATCCGATGGAATCAGTACTACCAGACCAGCTTTCCTATGAAACACTATTCACCTTTCCCGTGTTCCGAACGGTTGGAAGGGAAAGAATACGGTAGGAATTGCGTTCCTACGAAAATCCTGCACCAAACCTGTGAACCGAACGCAGCCTTAGTTGTTCTTAATATAATGTCCCTGGTAAAAATGAAGTCATGCCACTATTTTTGCCTGTAATTGTTTGAGACTCTGACAAGTTTAGCCAAAGGTTTTTGCCTGTAATTGTTTGAGACTCTGACTATTTCCTCTGTGCCTTTTTGTGCAAACAGGGATATCCAATTCACCTGGTTGCTGTTGTGACCTTTTGGTGCACTACACAAAACTCTTCTTAAAAGAAGTGACTTTTGTGCTGTTTAACTGGAATTGTCAGATGGAACAGTTGGTTCATTTTGGTGGAACTGCACAAAGGGAGATCTGTGTTCCAATCCTCATCATCCATATTGGCGCCATAACCTTCCTTTAGGTAAGAATGATATTTAATGCATGTGTTCATCTCTACTTTCTGACTGCCATGAGAAAATAATGTTGTTTTTTACTAGTACACTTGTACTCCCTCACTGACAAAACCAATTCTGAATTAGAAGGCCAATCATGTACTTGGTTTCACCAACTGGTGAGAGAAAGAGGAACATAGCATGAAGAGGAAGAAGAAGAAGAATAAACGGTGCCAAGGCGATCTTGCTGAAGCCAGAGGCCTCAGTCAAGGCTATTCAAGGGCTCCGGCAACGACTACCTTACATGTGAGACGATCCTCCAGGGAGCCCTTCCACTTCTGTTGTCTCACTTAATTAATTAGGAGCACTTAAGTACCTAATTTATTACTGCCTAATTTTCCTGTTGGGGTTAAACAAATCTTTAGTAGGACCCTATGCTGAATCATGTACGTGTGAATGTTTGTCTATGGAGGTGAATCATGTGGTGTAGCAGGGAGGGAATATTATTAGTGTCATGACATAATAGTGCTATTGTTTCGCATGTCAATTTATTGCCATTGGTTCAATGAGGCAATGTTTTGCGTATTGTCCATCATGAATTTGATGCTACTGTTTGAGTAATATGCTAATGTCTTCCTATCCTTTCTCACTAAGCTAATGAAGGTTTCACCTTGTTCCTACTTGTGCAAACAGGGATCATGTTGTGCCAATCATACATTTTAGTGGAACTACACAAGACAATACAATGAATTGTATCCCAGCCAGTGCTTTAACTCTGCTGGAAGTTCTTGATAATCTTTCGATATAATCTCAGCACTGGTAAACAAGAGTGATTTCAACCATACATTTGAAGTGCACAAAAATATATACTATTGTGTGATTCCAGTGAGTGCTTTATCATCTCTTATGGGACTACATGAATAAGCTTTTTTTCTCAGGTTGGTACAGGCCTAAGGCCTTCATCCATATTAGTTTGCTGTCATCTCTATTTGTATCGTGCTACTGTCATGAGAAACTCCTTTATCTTTGCACTTTTGAGTTTTGCAACCTATGATAAATGGCAATGCTTTGAGTGTTGAGTTGAGCTAATTGGCACTGATTAAATAAACTAATACCTCTCTTTAAGCAAGACTACTATGTTGCTAACTTTACCCACTAAGATAATGAGGGTGCTTCTATTTGTTAGTGTATGTTTCATCAACTAGTCCCACTATTACAGTAATCTCACTCTCTCAATATATGTGCCAACAGGGATGCTCGATTTTGGTGGAAATGCACAAAAACTTTGGGTGCTTCATTGCCTCGACATCTTCCGTCCTTTCCTGTCAGTCGTTAATCTCCGCTTGCTTTCTTGCTTTGCTGTAAGTCGCTTGGCTTATCTCGGCTTCCAGTCAAAGGAAATAGTAATTGATATGCTACCTCACACAGGTTGGTACTGGTCTTTATCCTGATTATTGTGCCTGTCATATGTATTGGTAATTTGGTATTGTGCTACTGTTTGCCGATTTCATAAAGGAGTAATTTGGAGCCTGAACTCGTAGGCAAATCATTACATTGGGTGATTTCAGTAGAACTGCACAAAATGATCAGATGGACAGGTACTTATGCTGCTGCTATGTACTCCAAAGTTCACTCAGACAAGCATCGATGTTGACAAGAAGTGCTTATATTCATTCGAGTATCAACCGGCGTCAACCAATTGTCAAACTCCAAGTATTAGGAGAGTGAACGCCAAAAATATTGCTTGGTGCATAGCCCAGAAAAACGCAGTCCAGTCTTTGGTCCCAACTTGTGCCTTTTGGTTATCGACACATATGGTAGCGAACTATATGGCATGGAGTCTAAAGATTCCAGACAAGTTGGTTGACGCATATATTCATCTAGGACTTAATCAGTCTGCACGCCCAGGATGCTCCATCTCTATTGAACTGCACAAAAAAATTGGGTGGTTCATTTTCTCAACCGCCTCCTTTCTCATCTGCAATGTAGAATTTTGGCGAGATACAGGACCAAGATGAGCCAGTAAACTAGTTGGATGAAAGTAGTGGCCAAGTTGCTCAAACCTCCGTCGGCACGAGGCCACTATTTGAGGATAAACCAACAAGCAAAGTTCAGATTGTCTGTGTTGCCTCTTATGTACTCGAAAGTTTACTCGTACAAGAACTAATTTTAGCAAGAAGTACCTCTGATTGAACACCATTTACCAGTCTGTATCCTAGGTAATTAAAGTTCATCCATGGATCATATTGGCTGTGATCTCAATCATTTGGATGCATAAACATACTGAACATGTGTATATCTGAATCTTTTTATGAATTATGTATGAATATTGTCATGTGATCTATCAATCATTTGGATGCATAGATATGCTGAGCTTGTGTATATATGAATCTTTTGAGTTGTTGATAGTGAATGTTGGCTATGAATATGAACGTGTCCTGTGAACCTGAGTTTGATATGAATTGCAACAGAAGCAGTTATAACCCTTCTCCTCCTCTCAATCTGCGACTCCACTGCCGCATTTTCCCATCTCCGAGTCATTCCCGTCCGGGGCCTCGCCGTCGTCCATCGCCTCGCTGTGTTCGGTGTGGCGAGGTCAACAAATGAGTCATCGGAAGAGGACTGTACGTGGAGAGCCTGACGACTGGGACCCACGAGGTCCATGGTCGCACGCAAGGAAAGTTCCTCCTTATTAAGCTGGAAAAAAATGTTTCCTCCACCTGACATTTGGGACCCACCGGCTGTATCTTCGCACGGAAGGAAGTGCCTCCTTGTTTTGCGAAAAAAATTATTCATCCCATTGACAGCTAGGACCCGTCAGATTTGGTGACTGACTTGTGGGCCTGCTAAGCAGACGTGTACGCATGGCTTTGTCAACTTAATCAACAAATGATTCTAGCAGCTGGACTGTTGGATGTTAATCCAACAGCCGTGCTCCTTCTTCAACCTCTATTCTTGCTCCTGTCTCCCGTGGGCGGCACCGCGCCTGTGCTACCGCGCACCCGAACCAGTGAAGTTTCCCACTCCTCTCCATCTGTGACTCCACTGCCCCGTCTTCCCCATCTCCGGGTCGTTCCAGTCTGGGTGCGCACGGCATGGTGTGGTCAATGTGGTCAACAATCGAGAGTCATCGGAAGATGACTGTACGTGAGAGGCTGATAGTGGGGATGCACCACGCCCATGGACGCATGCATGCAACGGAATGCGGCGAGGTCAACGTGGTCAAGGAACGACTTCCATCGGAAGTATACTGCACGTGGAGAGTCTCAGCTGGGTCCACGGCCGCAGCAAGTAAGTGCCTCCTTATTACGCAGAAAATAATGATTCCTCCAACTGACAGCAAGGACCCACTGGACGGGCCACCATATTTTGCAAAAAAAATGTTTGTCCCCTAACTACTGGGACCCACTTGATGGGCCACCGTATTCCGCGAACAAAACGCCCCCCCCCCCGCTGTCAGCTCGGACCCACCGGAAGTGCCTCCTTATTACGCACAAAAAAATGAATACTCCCCCTGCTAGCTGGGACCCACCTTGGTGGGAGGCTGACTTGTGGGCCTACTAAGTTGACGGGGACGAAGGGCTTTGTCAACTTAGTCAAT
>NC_057804.1:502032994-502037151 GCF_018294505.1 Triticum aestivum
ATGATTCCTCCAACTGACAGCAAGGACCCACTGGACGGGCCACCATATTTTGCAAAAAAAATGTTTGTCCCCTAACTACTGGGACCCACTTGATGGGCCACCGTATTCCGCGAACAAAACGCCCCCCCCCCCCGCTGTCAGCTCGGACCCACCGGAAGTGCCTCCTTATTACGCACAAAAAAATGAATACTCCCCCTGCTAGCTGGGACCCACCTTGGTGGGAGGCTGACTTGTGGGCCTACTAAGTTGACGGGGACGAAGGGCTTTGTCAACTTAGTCAATATGAACAATTCTAGGTCCAGTGACCGTACGATGTCCATCCAACGGCCCTAGTGCTTCTTCAACCTCTGGTCTTCTTGCTCTAGCCGCCCAAACCAGCACCGGTCGTGCCTCATGCTCCTGCCTCCCGTGGCCGGTTGTGCTGCCGCGGAGGACTCACCGCCCCTACTATTCCCACCGCTGGCCAGGCCCTGCAGCGACGGCAGCCTCACACCGCAGCCGAACCAGTGAACCGTCGTACTCCTCTCCGCGCGGGCTTCCACTGCCAAGTCTTCCCCGGCTCCGCGTTGTCCCCTTCCTAGGCCTCACCGTCGTCCACCTCCGTGGTGCTCTCTGCGCAGCGTGGTCAACGTGGTCAAGGAACAAATTCCATCGGAAGAGTACTGTACGTGGAGAGGCTGACAGCTAGGTCCACGGCCATAGCCCAGTTTTTTTGTGATTTGCCAAGTAAGTCACTTTATGCTCTCATTCAAGGAAATGCCTCCTTTCAAGAAGAGGAGAGCTTTCATTACTTTACGCCCAAACCTCTGCAAATCTTTCAAGATGAGGAGAGCTTTCATTTGGCTGGCCGAGAAAATGGCCCATCAGTAATGAGAAATGGGTTGTACATCGTTAAAACACATCAAAGCGGCAATTAGTTTCAAATATCTTTTTTTTATTTTGAGATTTTAAATTACATTAATTTTTATGTGTGGAGAATTTGTTGGATTTTATATTGATATACATTTAGTTTTAAATTCAGTTTGAATGTGAGTCGAAATTTCGGGATTAAAAACAGTTCGGACCGCACCGAAATATGCTAAATTTCGTATAATTTTTTAACCGTGGCCACAATATGGGTTGTAATGCTAACAAAAAGAATATGGGCTCCAAACAAAACCTTAAGAATTAGCAAATGGGCTGTAAATTATTAGAAATAATGGCGGATGGGTTGTATGCTGTTTTCCACAAATTTGAGGCTTTCCTAAAAAAAAGGTTGACGCACAAGCAGTGACTGTTGGATGGCCATCCAACGATCGTCGTGCTTCTTCAATCTCTGCTCTTCCTGCTCCAGCCGCTCAAACAAGCATCGGCGGGACTGCCTTCTCCCTCCTCCCCGTGGCCGGCTGTGCTGCCGCACAGGCCTCACCGCCCCACCGTACTCCCATCGCTTGCCTAGCCATCCCTCTACTCACCCACACCTGCTGTTATTCTCCGGCGACGGCAGACGAACCAGTAAACCCTCGTTCAGTCGTACTCCCCTCCGCGTGGGAAACAACTGCTGAGTCCTCCCTGCCTCCGTGTCGTTACCTTCCTAGGCCTCGCCGTCGTCCACCGCCCTAGTGCTCTCGGCGCGGCCTGGTCAACATGGTCAACGACCGACATGCATCTGAAGTGGACTGTACGTGGAGAGGCCGACAGCTGGGTCCACGGCCGCATGCAAGGAAATGCCTCCTTATTACGTGCAAAATAATGATTCGTCCACCTGACATCGGGGACCCATCGAAAGGGCCTCAGTATTTCGCGAAAAAAATGTTACCACCACAGACAGCTCGGACCCACCAGCTATATCTTCGCATGCAAGGAAGTGCCTCCTTATTACGCACAAAAAAATGAATACTCCCCCTGTTAGCTGGGACCCAGTATAGTGGCAGGCTGACTTGTGGGCCTACTAAGTTGACGGGGACGGAGGGATTTGTCAACTTAGTCAATATGCACAATTCTAGGTCCAGTGACCGTACGATGTCCATCCAACGGCCATAGTGCTTCTTCAACCTCTGGTCTTCTTGCTCCAGCCGCCCAAACCAGCGCCAGTCATGCCTCGTGCTCCTGCCTCCCGTGGCCGGCTGCGATGTGGCGGAGGCCTCACCGCCCCTACTACTCCCACCGCTGGCCAGGCCATCCCTCTACTCACCCACAACCCCTGTTATTCTACAGCGACGGCAACCTCACACCGCAGCGAACCAGTGAACCCGCGTAATCCTCTACGCATGGGCATCCACTGTCGCATCTTCCCCGGCTCCGCGTCGTCCCCTTCCTAGGCCTCGCCGTCGTCCACCGCCCTGGTGCTCTCGGCGTGGCGTGGTCAACGTGGTCAAGGAACGGCTTCCATCGGACGTGGACTGTACGTGGAGAGGCTGACAGCTGGGTCCACGGCCGCAGTAAGGAAGTGCCTCCTTATTACGCGCAAAATAATTATTCCTCCACCTGACAGCGGGGACCCACCGGACAGGCCACCATATTTCGCAAAAAAAACGTTTCCCCCCTGATTGCTGGGACCCACCAGCTACACCTTCGCACGCAAGGAAGTGCGTCCAGGCAAAAAAAAATGATTCGCCCCCCTGACTGCTGGGACCCACTAGCTACATCTTCGCACGCAAGCAAGTGCGTCCGGGCAAAAAAACGATTCACCCCCCTGACTGCTGGGACCCACCAGCTACATCTTCGCACGCAAAGGAAGTGCGTCTGGGCAAAAAAAACAAGTCGCCCCTCTGACTGCTGGGACCCACCAGCTACATTTTCGCACGCAAGGAACTGCCTGACAGTCGGGACCCACTTGGTCGAAGCGTACGTAGCGTTGTCATTCTGGTCGCGAACTTGTACGTACATATATACTGGTTGATGTAGAGGCACGCACGTGTCGTAGTAGAGGCGCGTACATGTCGTAGTAGAGGCGCGCACGTAGCATGTACACGTAGGTACATCCAGGGGTGGGCGTTCGGTTCCCCCGAACCGAACGGTTCGGTACTCCGGTGTCTTAGATTTTTCGGTTTCCAAAAAACATGCACCGATCGGTCTACAAGAATTAATGAAACCGAGTATTCGGTGGCCCGATCGTTCGGTTCGGTATTCGGTTTTGGACCGAACAGACTGAACAGCTGGGACCTAGCTGCATGGGCGCTAGCGCACTGCCCACGCTAGGCTGGGTTGGGCTAGCCGGCTCCCGGCTGGAAGATGCATTAATTAACCTTATCTGTTGTGTCTCGGCTGTGCTACGAATTGTGGTTTGTGTGGGCCAGACAACGACACGTGAGCGTTGAGCGGTGAGCGAGATAACATGCAGCACCTAGTTTCATTAAAAAAAGGGAAGCAAACGGGCGTGTGCAAAGTTGCATGCGGATGTGCAGTGCATGTGAACGAGAATTAAGGGAATCAAGAGGAATTAAGAGGTGGGCCTCGGTACTTCGGTCAATTCAGTGGACCTAGCATGCAAACCGAAATTACCAAAGTAAATTCGGTTTCTCATAACCTCTAACCGAGGACAATATCGAACAAATCGGTTTCGGTCATTTCGGCTTCGGTTCAGGTTAACTCGGTCCGGTCGTTCGGTTTTCGGGTTATATGCCCACCCCTAGGTACATCGCCAGGGTGCAAGAAAGAAAATACGGCCACGTGTGTGTACATACGGGCGGGGTCTCGAACGCCTAGTCGCGCATACGTACGGTGAGGGCTCGTGTTCATGGGGAGGCAACGGAATGCTCGTGTTCATGGGGAGGTAACGGAATGCGTCGTGTTCATGGGGAGGCAACGGAATGCGTCGTGTTCATCGGGAGGCAACGGAACGCGTGGGAGCCAACCGGCTTGGATGGAATAGGCGATGGAAACAAGGCCTATCGTACTGCAGAACGGAGGAAACGGACCTCCTACGGTCGAAACGGGGGTCCTGTTGATCGGGAGGGGTGTGGCGTACCGCAAAATGGACGAAACAGACCTCCTACGGTCGAAACGGGGGTCCTGTTGATCGGGAGGGGTGTGGTGTACCGCAAAACGGACGAAACGGACTTGTGTTGGAGCGCTACGGTCAAAACGGGGGTCTTGTTCATCGGGAGGGGCGTGGCGTACCGCAAAACGGATGAAACAGACTTGTGTTGGAGGGCTATGGTCGAAACGGGGGGAGG
>NC_057804.1:502037600-502121093 GCF_018294505.1 Triticum aestivum
AGGCAGCATCGATCGGCTTCAGTTAGCAGCAGTAGCGAAGGAATCGCTCCAACGGGTTCAGTTAACAGCCATCGATCGATCACTCGGGTTCAGTAATGCGTAGCCTGCAGTGCTATTGCTCGGGTTTAGTTAGAGCCCAACGCCTCTCTCGGCTTTAGTTAGAGCCAATGCCTCGCACACACATGCGTACGTACAAGAGAAACGCGCATCGCTCCGCCCCCGACCTCCCACCGTAACCGGCAACTCCCCGAAATTTTCCTCCCCCTTGCTTCTACCATGGTTTTTCCATCATGGACGGCCCAAAGAATGTCATGCAGCTGCTTCTCCGGCCCGCCCGGGACGAAAAGCCCATTTTCTGTCATGATTTTTGTCATAGAAGTAGGAGCCCACCACATCTATGATGATACCGGGTTTTGTCACAATTATCATCATAGAAGTGTCATATTTATGACAGGAAAAAAATCGTTCGGCCCAAAATGTCACGGATGTGTCTTTTTTTTTGTAGTGCATGCGCTACTTGGCCGGCCTGCTCTGGACAAGTTCATGGCGGTCCCCCACTATGCTTACCTCAAGATGAAGATGCCGACCACCAAGGGAATCCTGACCATAGCCAGAGACTACAAGAAATCGTCCACCTGTGCTACAGACAGCAGCCAACTGGCCGAGTCCCTTGTGATTGCAGCTGAGAAACAGCTCCTGGAAAGGGTTGTGGCATTGGCAGGAAAGCAGCGGGAAATGTAACCACCACCCAAGGAGTCGGAAGTTGAGGGCTCGTTCAAGCCGGCAAAGGAAACAAAGAAGATACCCTTGGACCCTGAGCACCCGGAGAGGCATGCCCTCATTGGGACAAACCTTGACAGTAAATAGGAAGGTGAGCTCATCGATTTCCTCCGTGAGAATCGTGACATCTTCGCATGGTCTCCCAAATACATGCTGGGTGCCCCGACGGATTTCGCCGAGCACAAGCTACACGTCCAACCTGAGGTCAAGTCGGTCAGGTAGCCCTTGCGCCGCCTGTCGGAATAAAAAAGAAGAGTTGTTGGAGAAGAAATAGCCCGGCTTCTGGCAGCCGGCTTCATCATGGAGGTGTTCTTCCCCGAGTGGTTGTCCAACTCGGTTCTTGTGCTGAAGAAGAACAAGCAATGGCGCATGTGCATCGATTATACCAGCCTCAACAAAGCTTGCCCCAAAGACCCCTTTGCCTTGCCAAGAATCGTCCAAGTGATAGACTCCACAGCCGGATGTGAGCTGCTGAGCTTTTTGGATGCTTACTCATGATACCATCAGATCAAGCTGAATCCAGCTGACAGGCTAAATACCGCCTTCATCATGCCATTCAAAGCCTTCTGTTACCTAACGATGACGTTCGGCTTGACGAATGTCGGCGCCACATTTCAGCGTTGCATGCAGAAGTGCCTCCTCAAGCAACTCGGCAGAAACGCCCACGTTTATGTGGATGATGTGGTAGTGAAGACAGAGAAGCGTGGCACACTGCTAGAGGACCTCAAAGAGACATTCGACAACCTGCGTCGATTTCAAATCAAGCTCAACCCGGAGAAATGCTTCTTTGGAGTACCAGCCGTCCAACTTCTGGGCTTTCTGGTCTCAGAGCGTGGCATAGAGTGCAACCCTATGAAGATCAAGGCAATTGAAAGTATGGAAGTTCCCACCCGACTGCTGGATGTCCAAAAATTCACCAGCTTCCTGGCGTCCATTAGCTGCTTCCTCAGCCGGCTGGGCGAGAAGGCTCTCCCACTATACCAGCTCATGAAGAAAACCACTTTTTTTGAGTGGAACGACAAGGTGGACGAAGCTTTTCGTCAGTTCAAGAAGATGTTGACCACCCCGCCTGTCCTGGCGGCTCCGACTGATAAAGAGCCCATGCTCCTTTACATTGCCGCTACCAGTCGGGTGGTCAGCATAGTCATAGTGGTGGAACGCAAGGAGGAAGGCAAGACACTGCCGGTCCAGAGGCCAGTGTATTATTTGAGTGAAGTACTGTCCGCCTCCAAGTAAAATTACACCCACTATCAGAAGATGTGCTACGGCGTGCACTTTGCCGCCAAGAAGCTCAAGCCTTACTTTCAAGAGCATCCGATTACTGTTGTCTGCACCGCTCCACTTGCTGAGATCATTGGAAGCCGGGATGCTTCAGGCCGAGTGGCCAAGTGGGCCATAGATCTGGCCCCCTACACCATCTACTACCAGCCTTGCACCGCCATCAAGTCACAAGCGCTGGCCGACTTCCTCGTAGATTGGGCCGAGACCCAGTACCTGCCGCCAGCACCAGACTCCACCCATTGGCGGATGCACTTTGATGGGTCAAAAATGCACACCGGTCTGGGAGTCGGTGTTGTCCTCACCTCTCCTAAAGGCGACAAGCTCAAATATGTGTTGCAGATCCACTTTGCCGCCTCCAACAACGTAGCAGAATATGAAGCACTCATACACGGGCTCCGGCTTGCCAAGGAACTCGGCATTCGCTGGATCCTGTGTTATGGTGATTCCGACTTGGTGGTCCAGCAGTCGTCAGGCGATTGGGACGCCAAGGATGCAAATATGGTGAGCTACTGCTTCTTCGTACAGCAGCTCAGTGGATATTTCGAGGGGTGCGAGTTCCTCCATGTGCCAAGAAATGACAACGAGCAAGAAGATGCCTTGGCGCGGATTGGCTCCACCCAACAAGCAATACCAGCCGGTGTCGCCCTACGCGGCCTCCTCAAGCCGTCTATCAAGCCGTCTCCAGAATCATATTCCATCTTCATGCCGGCCCCTCCAGAAGCAGTCGGACCTGACTTGAGGGCACCAGAAGCCGGCGCGGGGACTTCGGCAGGCGGTCCGGGGATTGCAACAGCCACACTCTGCCCGGGGATTCCAGAACCCGGCCCGGGGACTGCAGCGATCGGCCCGGGGACTTCTCCAGCTCAACAGGCGGCAGCCAATGCCAACCCGCCGCCTCCCGGCCCAACCGCCCTTATACAAGTCGCAATCATGGTAGTCAAAGAAATAGCAGCACCATCCTGGGCCCAACCAATCCTCAAATTTCTGGTGAACAAAGAACTGCCGACTGAAGAGATCTCAGCCCGACAAGTGCAACGGCGGGCAGCAGCTTACACCATCGTCAACAGAGAGCTGGTGCGGCGCAGTGTCACTGGTGCTTATGAGCGCTGCGTGGAGCCGGACAAAGGCCAAGCAATCCTCAAGGATATCCACCAAGGTGAATGCGGTCACCACGCGGCCTCAAGATCACTTGTTGCCAAAGCTTTTCGCCACGGTTTTTTCTGGCCGACTGCTTTAGAAGAAGCCAAAGAGTTGGTCCAGAAGTGTCAAGGGTGCCAGAAGTTCCGCTCCAAGCCACATCTGCCAGCCTCTGCGCTCAAGACTATTCCTATCGCCTGGCCCTTTGCCGTTTGGGGCCTGGACATGGTGGACCATTCAAGACGACTCGTGGTGGCATGACTCATCTACTTGTCGCTGTCGACAAGTTCACCAAGTGGATAGAAGCAAAACCAATCAAGAAGTTGAATGGGCCGACTGTTGTGACCTTCATCGCCGACATTACCACATGGTACGGCATACCACACAGCATCATCACCGACAACGGCACAAACTTTGCCAAGGGAGCCTTGGCCCGTTTCTGCGCGACGCAGGGAATCCGACTGGACCTAGCGTCCGTTGCCCATCCGCAGTCAAACGGCCAAGTGGAGCAAACAAACGGCCTCATTTTGTCCGGCATCAAGCCCCGACTGGTCGAGCCTCTAGAGCGTTCAGCCGGCTGCTGGCTTGAGGAGTTGCGGGCCATCCTCTGGAACTTGCGCACAACTCCGAACAAGTCAACCGGCTTCATGCCCTTCTTCCTCGTCTACGGTGCCGAAGTCATCATCCCGACGGACATAGAATTCGACTCCCCTCGAGTCACCATGTACACCGAGGAGGAGGCCAAAGAAGCACGAGAGGACGGCGTCGACTTGCTGGAAGAAGGCCGGCTGTTGGCACTCAGCCGGTCGGCCATCTACCAGCAGAGTCTTCGCCGATACTACAATCGCAAGGTCAAGCCAAGATCATTCCAAGAAGGAGACCTTGTGTTCCGGCTGATCCAGCGAACAGCCGGCCAACACAAGCTCTCGGCGCCTTGGGACGGCCCGTTCATCATCAGCAGAGTGCTGGGTAACGATTCCTAATATCTGATCGACGCTCAGACTCCTAGAGCGCACAAAAGAGATGACTCAGGCAAGGAGACGGAGAGGCCATGGAATGTGAACCTCCTCTGAAGATTTTACAGTTAAAAGCAGTATGTATCATGCTACCTTTTGTATTAAGTACGAAGACTCCGGGTCCCCCGAGAAGAACTCGGGGACTACCCTCTTTTATCTATATGATGAGAATTATGCCCACGAATGTGTTATTTCATTATTCCGCCTGGCACAGGGCTCGACCAGTCGGCCCGGGGGCTCGCCGCCTTCTGTTATGTGCCGCCTCCTGCAGTCGGACAAGTAGTATGTCGGCACCAGCAAACTTCTCCTGTCAGAGGCCGTGGCTCGCAGAGCGACTGAACGGCCGACAGGAGTTGCAAGAAAGCTGCCCATACGAAAAATGGCTAAGGAAAAAAGGCGCACATAGCTGAAGCTGGCATCCCGCCTAAGCGACCGGCTGTTGAGCAGTCGGCCGGCCGCCTCCTACTTTCCTTGACAACGCTCTAGCTGGCTAAGTACTTGCCCTCCCAAAAATTGCTAAGCACTTGGCCCAGCTACACTCCGCAGAGCGGCTGTTGGACTGGCAAAGGGATAGCTAAGGAAGCGCGGCAAGGAAAAAAGGCAAAGGGCAGAAAGCAAGAAAAGTTGGAAGTCGGCACTTAAAGCATATTTACATAGCAAAAGGCCCTTCGCCAGCATTCAACAAGTTTGAAATACACGCCACGGGTGGAACTGCACAAATTTAACAAGTTTGTCCAGAGCGATTAAAATAGAAAGTAAATGTGACGGCCTAAGGAGCGGCGGAGGGCTCCGGCGAGGCGGTCGAGTCGGCAGCACCGGTGGGGGCAGCAGACGGCTGGACAGCGGGGTTGTCGGTGCCGGTTGGTGGAGCGGACGGCCGGTTGGTCTCCGCCTAGTGGCCTTCAACAGCGGCCGGCGCCCCCGAGCATGGATCGTTGCTCGAGGCACGGTCAAGCTGGGGCTGGCCGTCCCCTTCAACCTCCGGCGTGTCTTCTTCATTGTCCTCGTCCTCCGTTTCCTCCCCTTCATTGCTGGAGTCGATCACCTCGGCCGAGTCCTTGCCATCTTTGGGGTTCAGCCCAGAGAACTCCTGCGGTACCTCGGCGCCATCTTCAGCCAGCTCGGGGATGAAGGAACTGGTGTCAGTGTACTCGGCGATCACCGCCGCCCGCTTGACAAGCTCACCCTCAACCGACACCAGCTCCTCCAGCGCCTCCTGGCGGAACATGGTCAGCTGGGCTAGATCGAGCCCAGGGTACCACGCCCTGACGAACTCCAGAGCCCGGCGCGCCCCCGCCCGGGCTGAAGAGCCCTTCCAGGCCTCCAGGCGGCCGGCTGCCACCTTCAGCCAGTCGGCAGTCTGACTGGGCGTGCGCGGAGCTGGCAAGCCTGGCCAAAGGGCGGAGACCGCCTGGGCTCCAACACGTTGAAGTCGGTGCAACATCTGGTGGGCCGGCCGAAGGCGGGCCTGGATGCTGAGAAGCTGCTCGCTAAGATTCCGGGGGGCGTTGGCGGCAATCTATGCGCCCTCCGCCCTCCTCTCCTCGCGAGAAGCCTCGATGAGCTGGTTTACGGCGATGAAGTGGCCTGGGAAGAAGTCTGCTTGGACGAAAAAATAGAAAAGACAGAGGTAAAAAAGCGGATGGTCGGCCTAAGTAGAGGCCGGCAGCTCAAAGAAAGAAAAGAGAGGAAAACATTTCGTCAACCATGTCCTCAATACTGTCGAAGCCGGCAGTCAGGTGAGCCTCCTCGTCAGCCCAGGTGGAGCGCTCGACCTCAAACTCAGCAAGGAGGTCGGTCTCCTTCATCTTCGCCTCCCGCTGAGCCGTCTGGAGACGCTCCGTCTGCTCCGCCAGTTGAGTGACCAGTCGGTCCTGCTCCTCGGCTAGCTTGACGCACTCCGCCTCCTTGACGTGCAGCGCGGTGTTGGCCTCGCCCAGCTGCTGCTGCAAGGTGGCGTTGGCCTCTGCCAAGAAAGAAGAAAGGAAAAAGATGTCAAAAATTGGACAAGACAGGAATGCGGTCACTGGGGAGATCCAGCCCGACTGCTCAACGGTCAGCCCGGATCTCGGGGACTACAGCCCACGGGTGCGCCAGCGCGCCCCCGCAGAAGACAGAAGCTACCAACAGTCAAATAAAGAAATAGATTTGCTGAGAGATCTGGCCCGACTCCTCAACAGACAGCCCGAATCTTGGGGACTACAGCCCACGGGTGCGCTAGCGCACCCCCGCGGGAAAGGAAAGCCAATACTTACTCCAGCTCTCCGACAAGTGGGCGGTCTGCCTTTCCAACTCCCGAACTCCGGAGTTGAAGGTGGCTGCTCGGAGATTGTGGTAATCCTGTGAAAGCAGATGCAAGAAGAAGTTAGCACACGGTGCCTGCAGAGTTAAGGTTCCGGACCGCCTGCTCAGTAGTCGGCCCGGAACCTGGGGACTACACCCAGTGGGTGCGCCAGCGTGCCCCCTCCAAGGAATAAGAAGAACAAAACAAAGAGGGCAGAAGCATACCCGGATGGCCACACGCGAGCTCAGGAACGCCTCGTTGCACCGCTTGAGGGCTTCGGCTTCGGCCCGGATCTTGGTCTAAACGTCGAGGGCCGCCTGGTTCAACACCCCCATTCCACCTCCACGCATCCAGCTGGAGGGCGCGGCACTGGTCGCTTCGGTGTCGGGAGCGGACGAGCTCGTGGCCCTGGCCTCCAATCTTCGCGGCAGCGAGGCCGCCCGGGCAAGACGGCGGCGCACAGGCATGCGGGCCACAGGAGTTGGGCCCGTCACCACCTCGTTCCCGGCTGCTGGCGCCGGCGGGGCATCCGGCTGCGCGTCCCTCGCCTCGGCAGTCGGTGGCGGAGGAGGCAGGATGACGACATCCGGCATGGCGACATCGCCGCCTTCCCCCTCCATGACCTGGTGGTCGCTACCGGCTTCCCTGGTCGACCCCATGAATTCTGGTGGAGGTGGCACGGAGCCCAAGGGAGTGACGACCGACAGCTCCTGGCGGCGCCTGGCCTCCGCCAGCCGCTCCTTCTCCGCAGCCGCAGCTTCCGCCTCCGCCTACTTCAGCAGTACAAACGCTGCCGCCTTGTCAGCCTCCGCCTTCTCCAGGCGGGCGGCTTCCCGTTCCTCGTGCACCTCACGTGCATTTTGTTCCTGCGCCTCCCGAAGGTCGGCGGCCGGGTCGATCCGCCGGGTGGTGGCCGAGGTCTCTATCGACCTGATGACACAGGCGACGGCAGACTTGTCAAGGGAGAGCGGGGCTCTGAGACAGAAAACGAAGCAAAGGAATCTCAGGCCGAATCACTAAGAAAGAAACTAAAGGAATGGACGGAAGAAGGCACTTATGCTGACACCATAGGTGGCACCTTTGGCAGCTTCTGGAACTTGGCCGCCTTCATCGCGGCCTCTTTCCGCCTGGTCGCGGCGGTCGGATTCTTGGGCTTCTTCGGGGCGCTGCCGAACAGGACGGTGCCCTGCTTCCGCTTGTGCCTACCGCCCTGTGCGGCCGGCCCGGTGGAGGGGCCTGCGCCAGTGTTGGCGGCACCCCGTGCGGGACGTGGCTCGTCCTCGTCATCGTCATCGTCGGGCCAGGTCTCCATGCCGCCCCCGTCTTGGGAGCGGCCTACTCCATCGCCGCTGCCTACGGCGTCGTCCTCCAAGGCGACGACCCCCAGCTCACGGTCGTCCATGTCGCTCATCTCCCAGTCCGGCTGGTAGTCACCAACCGGTCCCACGAGGGCGGCCATCATCGAGGACATGTAGATCTACGTTCTAGAAGAAAATCACTCAAGACAAAGACAAACCAAGAGCTAAAAAAGAGAAGGAAAGGCTTGGAGACTTACGGCTGGTGGCGGGTTGTCACGAGAGTAGGGCCGCTTGCCGAATTGCCAGGCTGCCTCCGCCAACTTGAGGTCGGTGACCTCGTTCACCAGTCAGGCCACCTCAGCAGGCGGCATCTCCTTCGTGCACATCTGGCTGGGGTCACGGTGCCCGCTCATCCGACAGATCAGATGAGCTCGGCTCTGGAGCGGGAGAACCCGGCGCTCGACGAAGGCCAGCAGCAAGTCGACCATCATGAGGCCCTCCGCCTCCGTCATCACCCAGAGCCGGTTGATGGCGGCCGCCGTCTCGGCCGGCACTGGCTTCGGTTTGTAATGCCAGTTGACTTGAGGCCCGACGGGGGGGTGGGCTCGTAGGGCGGCAAGTTGAGGAAGTAGGCTGCTGGGTCGACGTTCTCGACGTAAAAGTAGGACTGCTGCCACAGTTTCACCGACCGTGACAGCTTGATGATGGGGAAGGCGTTCTTCTTTGATGGTCGGCGCACGGTGATGAAGGCGCCGCACTCGGCCGCCATCTCCTTGGCGGAGGTGCCCAGCTTGGCATAGAAGCAGGCCCCCCATAGGTCGATGGTGGGAGGGACACCAAGGTAGCCGTCGGACGCCGTGACAAAGGCGGACAGCAACATCATGGTGTTGGGCGTCAGATGGTGTGGCTGGAGGCTGCAGAAATCCATGAAGGTGTCACATCCCTAGTCTGGTATGACTTAGGCTAGCTAGCTATTTGTGCATCATATTTAAATTTCATTTAAATTTGAAATGAGGATTGGTGGAACCCTCAGAATCATTTTTTAAAAAAATGACCCAAATAAAAATTGCTCCAAAGGGTCCAAGAAAATGCTCATGATGCCCTCTAAAAATATTGGACAGAGATAAAAATCAAAACAATATTTTTAGGAGCTCATGGATATTTATTTTGGCCATTTGGATTAATTCGATAATTATTTGCTATGGACATATATTATTATATATCTGAAATATATGTCCAAAAATTGTGCCTTTTGTTGAGGAGCCCTGGAATAATACCCTTAGCCCCTATAAAAATTGGCATAAGCAAATAAAATGGTTTAGTATTTTATTAAACCAAACAAATGTCAGAAAAAAATAGAAAAGGGAATTAAAAAAAACAGGAAAACCTCACCTGTGCTTACCTGGGGCTCTCCCCTGCGCAGCCCAGCAGCAGCAGGCCGGCCCAGCCAGGAGGTGGCCCAGCCCACCTGGCCCCCCCTCCTCTGTCGTCTTCCTTCCCGACAGGGGAACGGAGTGTGGCCGGCGCGCGCGCGCGCCACCGCGCCACGCCTCCTCCCTCCCTGCCTGCCTGTCCTCCCCTCGCCGCTCTGGATGGACCGCACGTCGCCACACAGCCGCCCCGGTCTTTTTCCCCTCCCTCTCGCTCTCCCTCCTCCCTGGTTCTCTCTTCCCCGAGCGCACCCGAGCGCAGCCGCCGCCATCGCTCGCCGTTGCCATAGCCACCGCCTCCCCCTCGCCTCCCTGTCGTCCCCAGCAGCTCCGCCTCGTCGCCAGCTACCTCCTCGCCGAGCCACGCAAGCCGGAGTGCCCCGTGGAGCCGTCGCCGTCGCCAAATTCGACTCCGGCCGCCGTGGATCCTCGCCGGCGATTCGGGAGCTACCGGGCATCCCCGACCTCGCCCTCGCGCTCGCTGGTTCCGCGGTGAGCCCCCGCACCGAACCCCCTCCTCCCCGTGTCCGTTTGCGCCGTCTAGGCCTTAGCTCCGCCATGGCCGAAGCTCGCCTCCGCTCGAGCTTGTCGCCGGCGTTGCTCCGGCGACCTTTTGGCCACGCCAGTGCACCTAGCACTCTCGCCGCACCTCGTAGTGCCCCGCTAGCGCTTTAGTTCGCGCGTTTGCACGCTGCAGCCGCGTCCCCGAACACAGCCGAGCTCCGTCCGCCGCCGCAAGCTTGCTCCGGCGAGCTCCGGCGCCCCCGCAGCCCCCCAACCAGCTCCCCTGGTTGCGGACGAAGACGGGCTACGCCCCGGTGGTCTTCGCGCGATCAAACGCCGTCTGTAACGCAAGTCCGGCGAGTCGCCGCCGCGCTAATGGTCGCCGCCGGCCAGAACTCCGGCGGGCTGACGTGGCTTAGCTAATTAGTCACTAATCCCCCACCTATTGACGCTGACCAGTGGGCCCAGGGTTTAGTCAAAGCTAGTCAGCCCGGGTTTGACTCGGGGTTAACCCCAGTGTCACTGACGTGTGGGTCCCACACGTCAGGTTTGACCCTGGATAGCCGCGTTGACCCGCTGACGTCGTGCTGACGTCATGCTGGCGCAGTATATAAATTCTGGATTTAATTAAATCAGGAAATTCCAGAAATTGATTTAAACTTCAAAAATTCATATCAATTCAACCGTAGCTCAGATTAAAATAATTTATATATGAAAAATTATCAGAAAAATGCAACCTTTCCATCTGTACTAGTTTCATGCATGAAAAACCAACTTATACATGCTGAATATGGGAAAACACATTATGGCATATATAAGAGACCTAATTTAGAAATGCATTTGAACCTTTGGTTCAAATGGACTTCAAACCAATTGAACACTAGTTGCATTAGCTCAACAGCATCACATCTACATGCCATGTTCATGCATCATATTGTTGCATATGATTGTGTATTGATTGCCGGCACCGTTCCTTCTCGATAGGTCCTGCTCCGGAGACGTTCCAGAGTACCTGTCTGTGAAGCAGTGCCTCCCTTGTTGATTTACCAGGCAAGCAACCCCCCTTGTTCATTTCGATAAAACCCTACTCTCTCGCTCCTGCTCTCAGTTATTGCATTAGGACAACAACGATTCATCTGCTACTTTGTGCTGCGGTAGTTGAACCCATTCCTCTGCATGACCTGTCATTGCCACAGTAAATAGTTGAAACCCACTAGCATGTGTAGGAGTTGATTGAAGCCACTGATGTGTTCCTACCATGCTATGCCTGCTATTGCTTAGAGTTGTGTCAGGTCTGATTCATTGGGAATGAATTGGAGTGTCACGATATGTTCTGATGCTGAGAGTGAAGTGTGTGAACATGATTTGGTAAAGGTAGCGGTGAGAGGCCATGTAGGAGTACATGGTGGGTTGTCTCGCTAGAACCGTCCTTAAGCACTGAGTTCTATGTATGTTGTCCAATGACTCGATACTACCACACATTGGAATGCTTAACTGCCCCTCTCGACTTATTAACCAACTTGGTCTCTGTCCAGGAGTCGCAACTAGTTTCTGGTGTTTGTAGGTAGTGCTATTTTTCTACCAAGTGGCACCCGGCAGGGTGGGCTTGGGACAGACTAGGCACACGTGGCACGGTGTACCGAGTGGCACCCGGTTGGTGGGCTCGGGAACCCTGCTCACATCGTTTGGGGCCGTGAGCGACACCCCGGCCGGATCTCCTTGCGGATGGAACCCGAATAGGTGATAAACCTGGACTAGAGTCTTGTGTGGTTAGTCAGGTCGTGGCCGACACCCTCGCCAGGCTTCCGCTTGAAGGTTGCCGAGGTACATGACGTGTACATGGCGGTAAGTGGCGAGAGCGTGTGTGAAGAAGTACACCCCTGCATGGTTAACATGATCTATTCGAATAGCCGGGTCCGCGGTTATGGACTTCTTGGATGCTTACATGGTACATAGACAACTTGAAGTGGATACTATAAAATGCTCAAGACAAGTGTGAGTGCTATGGATGGCCTTCTCGTAGGGAGACGGGGATGAATCCATAGTAGTGTATTGTATGGTGATTAGTGGACTCGTGTTCGTTGTTTCACCTCAAAAGCTTCTGGTAGTCGTAGAATAGGATAGCCACAGAGTCAAAGCTGGCTTGCTGCAACTAAACCCCACATTACCCTCTTGATACAAATGCATGTATGATAGGATCTGATGTAAGTCTTGCTGAGTACATTTGTACTCATGTTGCTTTATTTATGTTTTTGCAGCGGAGACTTCGGTCTTACTAGGGTTCTCATGGACTTCGACTAGTAGCTAGTACCTCAGCTACGATCTTGATCGGATGTTGTAGATAGTCAGGCTCTTCAGCCTTTTTCATTTGTAGATGTCTGTACCCAGACATGTAATGCTTCCGCTTGTTGCTTGTATGCTCTGTATGATGGGTCTACTGACCCCTGTTTGCAATAATTGCTATGATGGCTCTTCTGAGCCTTTATCTATATGAGTTGTTGAGTTATGCTGTGATGCCATGTTGTACAGCACATACTTGCATGTTATGCGTACGTGTAATGTGTATTGCTATGTGTGGGATCTGACTATCTAGTTGTTTATTCTTAGTAGCCTCTCTTACCGGGAAATGTCTCCTAGTGCTTCCACTGAGCCCTGGTAGCTTGCTACTGCTCCGGAACACTTAGGCTGGCCGGCATGTGTCCTTCTTCGATCTTGTGTCTGTCCCTTCGGGGAAATGTCACGCGATGAATACCGGAGTCCTGCTAGCCCGCTACAGCCCGGTTCACCGGAGTCCTGTTAGCCCAGTGCTACAGCCTGGATTCACTCGCTGATGACCGACACGTTCGATGCTGGGTCATGAATGCCTGTCCCTGTAAGTTAGTGCCACTTTGGGTTTACGACTAGCCATGTCAGCCCGGGCTCTTTATCATATGGATGCTAGCGACACCATCATATACGTGTGCCAAAATGCGCAAACGGTCCCGGGCAAAGGTAAGGCGACACCCGTGGGGATACCGTGCGTGAGGCCGCAAAGCGATATGAGGTGTTACATGCTAGATCGATGTGGCATCGAGTCGGGGTCCTGACAGTTTTGGTATCAGAGCCTGACTGCCTGTAGGATTACCAAGCCATTCTGGTCGAAGTTGAGTCTAGAAATTCTTTAGTTATGTAAGGGAATTGATTGTGGGAAGGAACGTAAGGCTCTTTTACTCCTTTACCTCATGGCCTTCTGATCTGAGTCATCCTATCTTTCCGACGGGATTAAGGAACTAGGCTTCTCTTCCGTCTATCAGGATCACGTGTTACTACTCCGTAGTCCCATAGGACTGGTTGATCAGAGTCATACCCAGTTTTGAGTATTTCCGGTGTAGTCTGTTTAGTACTATCCCAGAACCTTGAGTGGTGATGTTGAGTTGTTGTACTACCCCATTTTTAGTATGATGTCTCATTCTGAGCATTTTACTGCCGTTATGCTGCCGGAATTGCCCTAGGAGTTCGAGTGATACTAACTCCTTGTCCTACATTCTACAGTCCATAGTTGATGCTGATTCCGTCCTTGGTTCGTTTCTCAGGATGTCATCGGCTAAGCGAAGTTCCGTTGCTCGTAGCCAGAACCATGGATATGGTAGGGATGAGGATCCTCCCAACCAGTCTTCGTTGACAGAGCTCATGCTAGAGATGGAGAGGAACAAGCGTGAGTCTAATCGTTTGTTGGCACGTATCGAGGAGAACACCGCACATCAGTTCAAAGGGTCTGCTACCATTCATGATTTCATTCGCTTGCACCCACCTACTTTTCATCATTCCATCGAGCCACTCGATGCAGATGACTGGCTCCGTAGCATCACCCATAAGCTGCGTTCTGCGAACGTAGCTGAAGATGACAAGGTCACTTATGCCACATACCACCTGGAAGGTCCTGCTAGTCTTTGGTGGCAGAACTATGAGACTTTGCTTCCAGCCGGCCAGATTCCTACCTGGAAGGATTTCACTGAGTCTTTTCGTGAGCATCACATTCCCCAGGCCCTTCTTGATCGCAAGAGAGAAGAGTTCTGTAGTTTCACCCAGAGTAAGATGGCTGTTGATGCTTATAGCAGAGAGTTTGAGAACCTCGCCCGTTATGCCACAGAAGAAGTGTCCACGGACGCCAAGAAGCAAGCTAAGTTCCGGAAGGGTCTCAACCCCAAGTTGCGTCGTGATCTCCACCTGCATCATTGTGATACATTCCAAGCCCTTGTGAACAAATCCATTAATGCAGAGACAGCTCAGCTCACTTACGAGGAGTCTCGTAAGCACACCCGTGATTTGGGATCCTCCTCTGGCTCTAGCTCCCAGAAGCGCCGGATTTGGGTTCCAAACTCCGCTCTTCCTTCCGGATATGCACCGAGGCCATCCTATGTGGTGCCTCCTCCAGCTCAGTCGTATGTTCCACCCGGGCCTACTGGTAGACCGTTTGTCAGTGCGGGTCCACGTCCAACCTCAGGGACTTGCTTCACATGCGGGAAGCCAGGACACTATGCACGTGACTGCTCTCAGACTAGTTATGCTCCACCCCAGCCCGAGAAGACTGTTGGCTGTATTAAGCCATCACGCAAGATGATCAGTGTCAAGTCAGCCCCTACTGAACGTGGACGTGTGCATCACGTCTCAGCTAAAGACGCTCATGATGATCCAGATGTCGTTCTTAGCACACTCCTCGTCAATTGTCACCCAGCATCAGTTCTATTCGATACTGGAGCATCTCACTCCTTCATTTCTGAAGGCTATGCTCGTTTGCACGACATGTCATTTTGCGATATGCCAACTCCGCTAGTCATCCAAACTCCTGGATCCAAATGGCAAACCTCTAGTGTAAGCCATGGTAACGAAATCCTTGTTGACAGACTTGTATTCCTTGCATCACTTGTAGCCCTCAAGTCCTCAGATATTAACATCATCTTGGGTATGGACTGGATGACAGCTCATCATGCCAAGATTGATTGTTACACAAGATCTGTTCAACTTACACACCCATCTGGCAAGATAGTCACCGTCTCCACTAGAGTTGCAAAGCGTCAGCTCTATTCTCTTAATGCCAGCCCTCTTCCAGACCTTGAAGATATCCCGGTAGTCCGTGACTTTCCGGATGTCTTTCCAGAGGAACTGCCAGGTGTTCCCCCTGACAGAGATGTAGAGTTCGTCATAGATCTTATCCCAGGAACAGCTCCAATCTCCCGGAGACCTTACAAGATGGCACCCCTAGAACTAGCCGAGCTTAAGAAACAACTCGATGAGTCCTTGCAAAAGGGTTTCATCCGTCCTAGTTCTTCTCCTTGGGCTTGCCCCGTCCTCTTCGTCAAGAAGAAAGACGGTACGGACCGGATGGTTGTAGATTATCGTCCCGTTAATTTGGTCACGATAAAGAACAAGTATCCGCTTCCCAGGATCAACGACCTGTATGATCAGCTCGCTGGATCCTCAGTCTTTTCCAAGATGGATTTAAGGTTAGGCTACCATCAAATCAAGATAAAAAATGGGGACATTCCCAAGACAGCTTTTGTTACTCGTTATGGTCAGTACGAGTACACCGTCATGTCCTTTGGCCTAACCAACGCCCCAGCCACATTCTCCCGCCTGATGAACTCGATCTTCATGGAGTACTTAGATAAGTTCGTCGTGGTTTACCTCGATGATATTCTTATTTACTCGAAGAATGAGGAAGAGCATGCCGAACATCTTAGACTTGTGTTAGAAAAACTCAGAGAACACCGCCTTTATGCCAAGTTCTCCAAGTGTGAATTTTGGTTGCCAGAAGTGACCTACCTAGGCCACGTAATCTCTAGTAAGGGCATTGCTGTCAATCCCGAGAGAGTTCAAGCCGTTCTCGATTGGACTCCACCTGAGACCGTTAAACAAGTTAGGAGTTTCCTTGGTCTAGCCAGCTATTGTCGCCGCTTTGTTGAAAACTTCTCCAAAGTAGCCAAACCCCTCACGGAACTTCTCAAGAAAGATAAAAAGTTCGAGTGGTCCCCACAGTGTGAGTACAGTTTTCAGGAACTGAAAAGACGCCTGACTTCTGCTCCCATACTTGTGCCACCGGATTTCACCAAAGACTTTATTATCTACTGCGACGCCTCACGACAGGGACTAGGTTGCATCCTTATGCAGGGTCGTCATGTGATTGCCTATGCATCCCGACAGTTGCATCCACATGAGGAGAATTATCCTACACATGATCTAGAGCTTGCAGCCGTAGTCCATGCACTCAAGACCTGGCGACATTACCTCCTTGGTAAACGTTGCGAGATCTACACCGATCACCAGAGTCTCAAGTATATCTTCACCCAACCGGATCTGAACCTTAGGCAAAGACGTTGGTTGGAGTTAATCACAGATTATGATCTAGGGATTACCTACACCCCAGGCAAAGCCAATGTCATGGCTGATGCTCTAAGTCGTAAATCCTATTGCAACAATCTCATGTTGCAGCAAGGCCAACCACTTCTCCATGAGGAATTCTGTAAGCTTAACCTTCACATTGCTCCTCGCGGATTCCTTTCTACCTTGGTGGCGAAACCTACCCTTGAGGATCAGATCATCTCTGACCAGAAGTTTGATAGGGGGGTTATACGCATTAAGAGAAACATTAAGAAGGGAGTTGGTGGATGTTTCTCTATGGATGATCGTGGTGTTGTTTTCTTTGAGAATCGCTTGGTGGTTCCCAAGAATCAACATCTGCGACAATTGATTCTTAAGGAGGCGCATGAATCCCCTCTCACGATTCATCCCGGTAGTACTAAGATGTATCAGGACCTACGCCAGAGGTTCTGGTGGACTAGGATGAAAAGAGAAATCGCTGAGTTCATTGCTAAATGTGACGTTTGTCGTCGCGTTAAGGCAGAGCATCAAAGACCTGCTGGCACCCTTCAGCCTTTAGCTATTCCTGAATGGAAATGGGATAAAGTTGGTATGGACTTCATTACCGGCTTTCCCAGGACCAAAAGAGGGAATAACGCTATCTTCGTAGTCGTTGATCGTCTTTCCAAAGTGGCTCACTTCCTTCCTGTTCGAGAAAATATCACTGCTAGTCAGCTTGCTGACTTATATATTTCTCGAATAGTGTCACTGCATGGTGTTCCACTAGAGATCAATTCAGACCGTGGCAGCCTTTTCACTTCTCATTTCTGGGAGAGTTTCCAAACTGCCATGGGAACCCATCTTTCCTTCAGTACCGCTTTCCACCCTCAGTCGAGTGGTCAGGTGGAACGGGTCAATCAAATTCTCGAAGACATGCTCAGAGCTTGCGTTATCTCATTCGGTATGGATTGGGAGAAATGTCTTCCTTTTGCCGAGTTTGCTTATAACAATAGCTACCAATCCAGCCTCAAGAAAGCTCCTTTTGAGGTTCTCTATGGACGAAGATGTCGAACACCTTTGAACTGGTCAGAAACCGGTGAAAGACAATTCTTTGGACCGGATATGATCCACGAGGCAGAAGAGCAAGTTTGCATCATTCGTGAGAATTTGAAAACAGCCCAGTCTCGTCAGAAGAGCCAGTACGATCGTCATCATAAGGATATGACTTATGAGATTGGCGACCAAGCTTACCTTCGGGTTACTCCTTTGAAGGGTACCCATCGTTTCGGTATCAAGGGCAAGTTGGCTCCTCGATACATTGGTCCCTTTCGCATTCTCGCTAAACGAGGAGAGGTTGCCTACCAATTGGAACTACCCCCACATCTTTCTCGAGTTCATGATGTCTTCCACGTCTCTCAACTCAGGCGTTGCTTCTCGGATCCCATCCGCGGAGTGGACCACGAAACGCTTGATCTCCAAGATAACCTCACATACCGAGAGTACCCGGTTCGCATTCTTGATCAAGCAGAGCGTGTTACTCGACGTCAGAACATCAAGTTTCTCAAAGTTCAGTGGTCTCATCATTCCGAGAGAGAAGCTACCTGGGAGCGAGAAGATCGTCTTCGACTGGAGTACCCCGCTTTCTTTCTGTCGACCCCTGAATCTCGAGACGAGATTCTTTCAAGTGGGGGCGAGTTGTCACATCCCTAGTCTGGTATGACTTAGGCTAGCTAGCTATTTGTGCGTCATATTTAAATTTCATTTAAATTTGAAATGAGGATTGGTGGAACCCTCAGAATCATTTTTAAAAAAAATGACCCAAATAAAAATTGCTCCAAAGGGTCCAAGAAAATGCTCATGATGCCCTCTAAAAATATTGGACAGAGATAAAAATCAAAACAATATTTTTAGGAGCTCATGGATATTTATTTTGGCCATTTGGATTAATTCGATAATTATTTGCTATGGACATATATTATTATATATCTGAAATATATGTTCAAAAATTGTGCCTTTTGTTGAGGAGCCCTGGAATAATACCCTTAGCCCCTATAAAAATTGGCATAAGCAAATAAAATGGTTTAGTATTTTATTAAACCAAACAAATGTCAGATAAAAATAGAAAAGGGAATTAAAAAAAACAGGAAAACCTCACCTGTGCTTACCTGGGGCTCTCCCCTGCGCAGCCCAGTAGCAGCAGGCCGGCCCAGCCAGGAGGTGGCCCAGCCCACCTGGCCCCCCCTCCTCTGTCGTCTTCCTTCCCGACAGGGGAACGGAGTGTGGCCGGCGCGCGCGCGCGCCACCGCGCCACGCCTCCTCCCTCCCTGCCTGCCTGTCCTCCCCTCGCCGCTCTGGATGGACCGCACGTCGCCACGCAGCCGCCCCGGTCTTTTTCCCCTCCCTCTCGCTCTCCCTCCTCCCTGGTTCTCTCTTCCCCGAGCGCACCCGAGCGCAGCCGCCGCCATCGCTCGCCGTTGCCATAGCCACCGCCTCCCCCTCGCCTCCTCGTCGTCCCCAGGAGCTCCGCCTCGTCGCCAGCTACCTCCTCGCTGAGCCACGCAAGCCGGAGTGCCCCGTGGAGCCGTCGCCGTCGCCAAATTCGACTCCGGCCGCCGTGGATCCTCGCCGGCGATTCGGGAGCTACCAGGCATCCCCGACCTCGCCCTCGCGCTCGCTGGTTCCACGGTGAGCCCCCGCACCGAACCCCCTCCTCCCCGTGTCCGTTTGCACCGTCTAGGCCTTAGCTCCGCCATGGCCGAAGCTCGCCTCCGCTCGAGCTTGTCGCCGGCGTTGCTCCGGTGACCTTTTGGCCACGCCAGTGCACCTAGCACTCTCGACGCACCTCGTAGTGCCCCGCTAGCGCTTTAGTTCGCGCGTTTGCACGCTGCAGCCGCGTCCCCGAACACAGCCGAGCTCCGGCCGCCGCCGCAAGCTTGCTCCGGCGAGCTCCGGCGCCCCCGCAGCCCCCCAACCAGCTCCCCTGGTTGCGGACGAAGACGGGCTACGCCCCGGTGGTCTTCGCGCGATCAAACGCCGTCTGTAACGCAAGTCCGGCGAGTCGCCGCCGCGCTAATGGTCGCCGCCGGCCAGAACTCCGGCGGGCTGACGTGGCTTAGCTAATTAGTCACTAATCCCCCACCTATTGACGCTGACCAGTGGGCCCCGGGTTTAGTCAAAGCTAGTCAGCCCGGGTTTGACTCGGGGTTAACCCCAGTGTCACTGACGTGTGGGTCCCACACGTCAGGTTTGACCCTGGACAGCCGCGTTGACCCGCTGACGTCGTGCTGACGTCATGCTGGCGCAGTATATAAATTCTGGATTTAATTAAATCAGGAAATTCCAGAAATTGATTTAAACTTCAAAAATTCATATCAATTCAACCGTAGCTCAGATTAAAATAATTTATATATGAAAAATTATCAGAAAAATGCAACCTTTCCATCTGTACTAGTTTCATGCATGAAAAACCAACTTATACATGCTGAATATGGGAAAACACATTATGGCATATATAAGAGACCTAATTTAGAAATGCATTTGAACCTTTGGTTCAAATGGACTTCAAACCAATTGAACACTAGTTGCATTAGCTCAACAGCATCACATCTACATGCCATGTTCATGCATCATATTGTTGCATATGATTGTGTATTGATTGCCGGCACCGTTCCTTCTCGATAGGTCCTGCTCCGAAGACGTTCCAGAGTACCTGTCTGTGAAGCAGTGCCTCCCTTGTTGATTTACCAGGCAAGCAACGCCCCTTGTTCATTTTGATAAAACCCTACTCTCTCGCTCCTGCTCTCAGTTATTGCATTAGGACAACAACGATTCATCTGCTACTTTGTGCTGCGGTAGTTGAACCCATTCCTCTGCATGACCTGTCATTGCCACAGTAAATAGTTGAAACCCACTAGCATGTGTAGGAGTTGATTGAAGCCACTGATGTGTTCCTACCATGCTATGCCTGCTATTGCTTAGAGTTGTGTCAGGTCTGATTCATTGGGAATGAATTGGAGTGTCACGATATGTTCTGATGCTGAGAGTGAAGTGTGTGAACACGATTTGGTAAAGGTAGCGGTGAGAGGCCATGTAGGAGTACATGGTGGGTTGTCTCGCTGGAACCGTCCTTAAGCACTGAGTTCTATGTATGTTGTCCAATGACTCGATACTACCACACATTGGAATGCTTAAGTGCCCCTCTCGACTTATTAACCAACTTGGTCTCTGTCCAGGAGTCGCAACTAGTTTCTGGTGTTTGTAGGTAGTGCTATTTTTCTACCAAGTGGCACCCGGCAGGGTGGGCTTGGGACAGACTAGGCACACGTGGCACGGTGTACCGAGTGGCACCCGGTTGGTGGGCTCGGGAACCCTGCTCACATTGTTTGGGGCCGTGAGCGACACCCCGGCCGGATCTCCTTGCGGATGGAACCCGAATAGGCGATAAACCTGGACTAGAGTCTTGTGTGGTTAGTCAGGTCGTGGCCGACACCCTCGCCAGGCTTCCGCTTGAAGGTTGCTGAGGTACATGACGTGTACATGGCGGTAAGTGGCGAGAGCGTGTGTGAAGAAGTACACCCCTGCAGGGTTAACATGATCTATTCGAATAGCCGGGTCCGCGGTTATGGACTTCTTGGATGCTTACATGGTACATAGACAACTTGAAGTGGATACTATAAAATGCTCAAGACAAGTGTGAGTGCTATGGATGGCCTTCTCGTAGGGAGACGGGGACGAATCCATAGTAGTGTATTGTATGGTGATTAGTGGACTCGTGTTCGTTGTTTCACCTCAAAAGCTTCTGGTAGTCGTAGAATAGGATAGCCATAGAGTCAAAGCTGGCTTGCTGCAACTAAACCCCACATTACCCTCTTGATACAAATGCATGTATGATAGGATCTGATGTAAGTCTTGCTGAGTGCCTTTGTACTCATGTTGCTTTATTTATGTTTTTGCAGCGGAGACTTCGGTCTTACTAGGGTTCTCATGGACTTCGACTAGTAGCTAGTACCTCAGCTACGATCTTGATCGGATGTTGTAGATAGTCAGGCTCTTCAGCCTTTTTCATTTGTAGATGTCTGTACCCAGACATGTAATGCTTCCGCTTGTTGCTTGTATGCTCTGTATGATGGGTCTAGTGACCCCTGTTTGCAATAATTGCTATGACGGCTCTTCTGAGCCTTTATCTATATGAGTTGTTGAGTTATGATGTGATGCCATGTTGTACAGCACATACTTGCATGTTATGCGTACGTGTAATGTGTATTGCTATGTGTGGGATCTGACTATCTAGTTGTTTATTCTTAGTAGCCTCTCTTACCGGGAAATGTCTCCTAGTGCTTCCACTGAGCCCTGGTAGCTTGCTACTGCTCCGGAACACTTAGGCTGGCCGGCATGTGTCCTTCTTCGATCCTGTGTCTGTCCCTTCGGGGAAATGTCACGCGATGAATACCGGAGTCCTGCTAGCCCGCTACAGCCCGGTTCACCGGAGTCCTGTTAGCCCAGTGCTACAGCCTGGATTCACTCGCTGATGACTGACACGTTCGATGCTGGGTCATGAATGCCTGTCCCTGTAAGTTAGTGCCACTTTGGGTTTACGACTAGCCATGTCAGCCCGGGCTCTTTATCATATGGATGCTAGCGACACCATCATATACGTGTGCCAAAATGCGCAAACGGTCCCGGGCAAAGGTAAGGCGACACCCGTGGGGATACCGTGCGTGAGGCCGCAAAGCGATATGAGGTGTTACATGCTAGATCGATGTGGCATCGAGTCGGGGTCCTGACAGAAGGTGTGGAGAAACCTGCTTGCCGGAAGGCCGAAGCCGTGGAGGAAGTGCGAGCGGAAGACTATCCGCTTGTTCCCCTGCGGCACCGGCGAGATTTCTTCCCGCGGCGGCACCCGCACCTTGACAAAGGCTGCGTTGGGCATCCGACACGTGGCTCGAAGGAAGGTGAGGTGATCATCGATCACCGTTGAGCCATCCCAGTCGCCTCCCTTTTCGCGCGCCATGGTGTCCGGGCGGAGTTGCGCGAGGAAGAGGAGCTCGATGACGGCAAGGCACGGCGGCGTCGTGGCAGGACAAAGACAGCAGTGAGGAGAGGAGGAAGAGGGACGGGGAGAGGAGTGCGCTAGCCTCCTCACTCCTCGGTCGCCCCTACTTATAGCCCCCAAGCAGCGAAGTCGAGGGGATGGGACATGGGGATCATGGGATTGATTGTGCCCACGACCCCACGCCCCCCTCGATTACTCCACGGGGTTACTGCGCAGTAACTCCCGCGGGAATCGCAACCACATGCCTCGGCACAGCGGATCTGCCCGCGTGCCGAGGTAGGGTAGTGGCAGGCCCGGCCCCTGGTCATGTCCCATCAGGCGCGTGGGGTGGCAGGCTGGCCGGGCTGACGCGCGCCGTGTGGCGCGCTCGTGGCGGGCGGCGTGCCTGAGGAAGCTTATTAGGCACGCCACCTGTTTCCCGCCTCGGTGTTCGAAATCAACAAGCAGGCCCGCCTTGTCAAAATAGCCCCAAGCAGTCGGCATCCCACAAGGCAGACCGAGCGATCCACCAAAGCACGGCGAGGAGGGAAGCCATCGAGGCTTCATGACCGATCGGTCGCGGCGCCTCGTCGGCTTCAGGGACTACTGTCGGAGTATTGGGCCACGGGTAGGCGCACCCGAGTCCCTGAGCCTTTCAAGACTTTGGGCCGGCTTCGACCCACAAGACCCCAGAATGGAGCACCGCCTTCAGGTGGCCGGCTGGCCCGAACGGCCGGCTACTCGAAGGCGGCCTAGCACCAGCAAACGGCACCAAGACAGGCCGCCTCCTAGCAGACGGCCTCCGGAGCGGCCGGCCTCTGGCAGGCGGCCACTAGGCACCCTCAAAGTCTGTACCCTTCATCAAGAAGACAAGACCGGGAGAGGCTATAGTGTAGCCCCGTACCCCCGGATCCCGGGCCTGGCATGGCTAGAATGCCCCGTACAGGCGGAGATCTCCGCACAACGTGGCACTGTTGTCATTCCCCCTTTACGCCACTACTGACCGGTGGAGCACCGTTCCCACGACGGCCTATCGGGTACGGCCCGCAGGCGGCAGGCCCTACGGGGCAGAGAGAGCCCGGAAGGCGGCTGGCGCTGGACCAGCAGGAACTACAGGAGGCCGGTGCCCATCAGGCGGCCGGACACTCCCCCGAAGACAGCGTGACATCAACCAGACAGGGTGCAGTGTGGCTATAGTGATCTCCTACCAGGCGGCGGGACTGTAGCCACACTCCCCTGACCAAGCCTGCGTCATTAGCACCATGGCTATAGTGATCATTCACCAACCAGACCCGCCAGCGGCGGGCGCGGCCTGTCGTCTCCGTACCAGACCAGTCGGAGGACCCGCTAGGCGGAGGGACCCAGCTGCTGGCGGAGAAGCCGACAACCAGAGACACGGATAGCCAGGCCCAGAGCCCGGCCAAGTTACCATTGTACCCCTGGGGGTAGTCCTATATAAACCCCCCAGGGCACCCATGCAAAGGGTTCCGAACCAGATAGACTTAGACTCATACCTAAAGGAAGGAGAGAGCTAGACCTGCCTCCTTCAACCTCTAACATACAGCTCAAGGAGCACCTTGTACTCACTAGTGCCTTAGTGATCATGCGGAGACCCCACAGAGCAGGAGTAGGGGTATTATCTCCAAGGAGAGCCCCCAACCTGGGTAAACTACGCCGGCGTTCGTGTCTACGCCTCATCCCGCTTCCGGGCACCGGCGGCGCTCTACTCGCTCCCACCATGATAAGCCATCCCTTGGCATATGTCGCACCCAACCCCCGGCAGTTTGAGAGGGAGGTATTTGATGGCATGTAGATCGTCACCGCGAGCCATGTGAATGTGGAGAAGAAAATATTCAATCCATACTGCGGGATCTGTTGTGCCATCATATGATTCGATATTCATGAGTTTAAACCCTTCTGGGAACTGGTGATCCATGACCTCATCAGTGAAGCATGGGGTGTGTGCGGCGCCTCTATATCGAGCCACGTCCCGACGCAGTTTGGATGGAGTCTGTATGCAGTTTTCAGCCCAGGTGGAGTTGTTCTTGTTGCGCCAGGCTTGATGGCCATCTTCTCGCGCTGGGGCCCGCCCCCTTGATCCATATATTGATCTAGTCTGACCGGATCTATTATCCAGGTCCTTTCGTAGGTCGTAAGTGTATCCTGCAGCTCCTGTCTCTCTACCTTTACAGCGGGGTGGTGTAGGCGGGTGTTCGGCTTGAGTTGCTGCTCTGTTCCAGCCGTGTGGTGGTCGGTCAGCTCCATCGGCAGCGTTATGCATGGGCGGTCTAGGCTCTGGGGCCTCATCGTCGAATTGGGGTAGCAGCTTGCGCTTCGGGTAACTCTTGGTTGGGCGTTCGAGGTCGTACTCCTCAGCTGCCAGGACATCAGTCTATCTGTCATTGAGCAGATCCTGATCAGGTTGAAGTTGCTGCTGCTTCTTTTTCAGGCTTCTTGTACTGGCTATTAGCCGGCGCTTAAAGTGCTCTTGTTTGAAGGGTTCCTCTGGCACGATGAATTCTTCGTTGCCGAGGCTCTTGTCTTCTTCGGAGATCGGTACGTAATTACTATCCTCTGAGCCCTCGTTCTCGATGGGATCATTGGGATTGACTTGCCCCTCCTCCCAATCATCATGCTCGGATGTTGGTTCAATAGGGGCTTCTTGATCTTCAGTGTTGTTCAGAGTATTGTTGTCTTCGGTGCCGGTATTGCTGTCTTTTTTGCACCGCGATTTAGAGCGGCGCCGCTGACGTCAACACTTTGGTGGTGCCACGGGAGGCTTGTCTTCGACTGAATCCTTCCCTCCTTCGCCGTCATCCTCTTTGGGGGTGTCCACCATGTACACGGCATATGTGGAAGTAGCCGTCCAGCGGCCGGTAATCGTCGGGTTATGGCTTTGCTCTTCTTCGGCATCGTCGTCCATGTCGTCGATATCTTCGGAAGCATAATCAAGCATGTCGGTTAAGTCTTAGACAATGGCTATGAAGTGGGTAATGAGTGGGACATAAAATTCCCCGCCCTCAGCCCCTAGTGCGGGCTGGGCATAGTTCAGCAGAGATTCCTCTATAATGGCGAGAGATCGCATTAAGTCCAGAACCTCATTTAAGGTCGAGGTTTTGGACAGGGAAGCGAGAATCTGTGGAGCGGGGCGGGATAGGAGTTCACTGGCTGAGCTCGTATAACACAGACCTTGAGAGTTCGGAGCTGGTGTACAGAGGTGAGTCCGGCTCGATGAGGATATAAGGAGCCTAGAGTGACTCCAGGCCGGCCGGTGAAACGATCCCCTCCGTATCTCCGGTGTTAAGCTCTATGGCTACAGAGAGTCCCGCGGGCTCTAAACTCCCGTCTCCGGACTTGGCAGGAGTTATGTATCTAAGGCCGGAGCTGTGGTTGAGACCGCGAACCCTTGGAAGATCAAGTCTCCTTGGATATCAGTGACGAACTTTAGGTTTCTGAAACTAATCTGATGACCAGGGGCGTAGCTGTCGATCTGCTCCAGATGGCCAATCAAATTGGCACGCAGTGCGAAGCCGCCGAACACGAAGATTTGGCCGGGGAGAAAAGTCTCCCTCGGGGTGGTATTGTTGTAGATGATTGGTGAAACCATCGAGCCTTCTGGTGACAACACAGTGGAACTCTCAATGAAAGCACCAACATTGGTTTCAAAACCGACATATCTCGGGTAGGGGGTTCCGAACTGTGTGTCCAAGGATCGAAGGTAACAAGGAGGCAGGGGACACAATGTTTACCCAGGTTCGGGCCCTCTTAATGGAGGTAATACCCTACTTCCTGCTTGATTGACTTTGATGAGTATAAAGATTACAAGAGTTGATCTACCTCAAGATCATAATGGCTAAACCCTAGATGTCTAGCTTGCATGATTGTCCTCCCTATGGACTACACCCTCCAGTTTATATAGACACCGGAGGGATCCAGGGTTGTACAAAGTCGGCTATAGAGAAAGGAAGGTACATGATCTGAACGCCATGCTCGCCATCCATGCAAAGGAGAGTCCCATCTGGACACGGGGGATGTCCTTCTATCTCGTATCTTCATGGCCCATCAGTCTGGCCGATGTCACATAGGCCGACTCCCCGAGGACCCCACAGTCCAGGACTCCCTCAACAAGGCACTGCCAGTCATCCAACTCTTTAGGAGATAGAGAACGACGAAGGTCCAGGTCCTAGTTATTCTCGGAGAGCTCAGAGATAGAGATCTCCGGATCCGGACAATAAGAAAAAAGAACAAGAAATGCCATCGCAAGACTGGACTCCCCATACCACCAATCCAACCAGAATCGGGTAGATTTGCCATTTTGGACCATGAATTTAGCTAAGGTTGAAACACTAGGCGCACTTTGACGAGATCTTTCCAAAATTGAGATCCACCCGTCAATGGAGCAAACATGGGACTTGATATAGGGAAATATTTAGCTTTGAGAATACTAAGCCATAAAGGGGGCTCCGAGGCGGTCATAATTTTCCACCACCACTTGATGATAAGGCACTTATCCATAACAGATGTGTCGATGATTCCCAGCCCCCCCCCAAGGCTCTCGGGTCTGCAAATAAGTTTCCACTTCACCATCCTATATTTGCACTTGTTATCAGCCGAATTCCAATAGCAGGTACCCCTGTGCTTGTCAAAACTTGCGTGAGTCCCTCTAGAGAGTAGATAGAGACCCATCATGAACATGGGGAGGGAGAAGAGGCAAGCATTGATAAGAGCAACCTTGCCCGCTTGAGTGTTGTACCTGCCTCTCCTAGGCATAACCCGATTGCCCACCTTCATGACCATTGGGGCAAAATCTCTCATCAACAGTTTATCAGGGGAAATAGGGAGACCTGGATACTTGAAAGGGAAAGAGCCAAGGGAGTAGTTTAAGAGTTGGGCGAACCTAAGAGCCTCGGCATTCGAAACACCTATGACAATCACTTTACTTTTGGCAAAGTTGATCTTGAGTCCGGACAAGGCTTCAAAGCATATTAGGAGGAACTTTAAGTGAGCAATGCATTCATTGTTAAGTTCAACCATGATGATGTATCATCCCCATACTGGAGGGGAGTGATGCCCTAAGGGACGAGGTGAGAGCTAATGGGTGTGATGTGTCTAGCCACCGCCACCCACGAAATAATGTGAGATAGGGCATCAACAATGAAGTTGAATAGCAAAGGGGAAGCCAGGTCTCCTTGGCACCGGCCCCTACCATTGTCAAAGAAATTGCCGACCCTCCCATTGACAGAGACCGCGGCATGGCCGCCCATGACCAACTGCATGAGTCTATGAACCACGGCCCCATCAAAGCCCTTGGCCAACAACACCTAACGTAAGAACTTCCAACTAACTAAGTCTAGGCTTTCTCGAATCTAGCTGAGAATAACCACCTTAGTGCCCTGTGAACGGATATCAAGAACAATCTCGTGTAGGCAAAGGATACCATCCGAGATGAACTGGCCTTTAACAAAGGCAGACTGGAAAGGACTGAGGGTCTGATGCGCAATGGGGGATAGACGAGTGGCAAAGCCTTTTGCTGGGAATTTAGCAAAGTTGTTGATGAGGGCAATCGGTCTATACTGTGAAATCTTGTAAGCAGCCTTGATGTTAGGAATGAGGGTAAGAACCGCGTAGCTCAGCCGGGAGATGTCAACAGTCCCTAAGTTGAAACCCTGGATGACCACGCAACCCAGGTTGCATAGCTGGGGCCAAAACTGTCTAAAGAAAGGGATGGAGAAGCCGTCAGGGCCTGACACTGAGTTATTTTTCGCGGTATGAATGGTGTCATAAATCTCCTCATCCGACAGGGGAATCAGCAGAGCATCCTTATCCTCTTGGGTGGTCTTCTCATTGTCAGCCCAGAAGGAATGAGTGAGGGAGTCTTGGATTAAGGGGTCCTCGGACGGCCGGACTGTGTTACATGGGCCGGACTATTGGGCTATGAAGATACAAGACTGAAGAATCTCCCCCGTGTCCGGATGGGACTCTCCTAGGCATGGAAGGCAAGTTTGGCGAGCGGATATGTAGATTCCTTTCTCTGTAACCGACTTTGTACAACCCTAGCCCCTCTGGTGTCTATATAAACCGGAGGGATTAGTCCCTAGAGGCAGATTCATAATCCTCATAGGCTAGACTTCTAGGGTTTAGCCATTATGATCTTGTGGTAGATCAACTCTCGTAATACTCATATCATCAAGATCAATATAGTAGGAAGTAGGGTATTACCTCGATGGAGTGGGCCCGAACCTGGGTAAACATCGTGTCCCCCGCCTCCTGTTACCATCAACCTTAGACGCACAGTTCGGGACCCCCTACCCAAGATCCGCCGGTTTTGACACCAACATTGGTGCTTTCATTGAGAGTTACGTTGCATCATCACAAGAAAGTTTTGATGTCTCCATCAATCATCTACAACAATGCAGTCCAGGGTGAGGTTTTCCTCCCCAGACAGATCTTCGTATTCGGTGGCTTCGCACTGCGGGCCAACTTGCTTGGCCATCTAGAGAAGATCGACAGCTACGCCCCTGGCCATCAGGTCAGGTTTGGAAGATTGAATAACATCACCGATATCCGCAGAGACTTGATCTTCGGCTGATTCGAGCCCATGATAGCCGCACCCTGCCGCCACGATGAACATGACCTAAAATTTTCATCGGACCATTCTTAGGGGATAGCGCATGTGACTGCTCTGGCCCTAGATCCGGAGCAGATTGCGCCATCCGAGGACGGGAAGCTCAACCCCACCACGGAAGCCGCAAACTCAGCGGCGTTGGAGCCGAATACAGATCCGACCTCGAATGAGGCATGTGTCATCGGAACCTCGGACTTGTCTCCGGCCATAGGTTCTGAACCGCGTACATCCGCACCTATCGATCAGGCGTCGATCATTGAGTTCAGCTCTGCGGATATGTTCCGGCACTCACCTTTAGGATGTGCTAAACTCATTAAAGGCCCTTGCCTTATCTGGGGATTCTCAGTCGAACTATAACCGGTTCGAATTGGAAGCTGAGAGTGGAGAATTCCGATCCCCCCACCACCCACTTCATAGTAACTGTCAAAGATTTAACCGACATGCTCGATTACGACTCCGAAGACATCGATGGTATGGACGACAATGCCAGAGAGGAGCAGACGCAAGAGCCACCGCGCACAGGGTGCTGGACGACCACGTCCTCGTATGACGTATATATAGTGGATACACCCAGGGAAAACAATGGCGATGACAAAAAGGATCCAGTCGAGGATAAGCCTCCTGAGAAGCAGCCAAAGTGCCGACGTCCGTGGTGCTGCTCTAAATCATGCCATGGGAAAAATAGCGATACCGGGACAGGAGAAAATAATACTCCAGACGATGCCGAAGACAATGAAGACCCCATTGAGCCAACTTCCGAACAGGCCGAACAGGAAGACGGACGAGCTAGCCCTGATGAACAGACCATGAATGAAGACTCGGAGGACAGTAACTACATGCCGCTCTCCGAGGATGAGGTGAGCCTCGGCAACGAAGAATTTATCATGCCTGAGGAACCCGTCGAGCAGGAGCGCTTTAAGCACCGGCTAATAGCCACTGCAAAGAGCCTGAAGAAGAAGAAGCAACAGCTTCAAGCTGATCAAGATCTTCTCAACAATAAATGGACTGAGGTCCTGGCAGCCGAGGAATACGGCCTCGAGCGCCCAACCAAAAGTTACCGAAGCGCAAATTGCTACCTCAATTCGATGACGAGGCGCTGGATCCCGTCCTACCAACACACAATGCGGCTGACTGACCACCACAGGGCCGGGACAAAGCGGCAACTCAGACCAAACACCAGCCTGCACTACCTCGCCAAAGAAATAGAAACACAGCAGCTCGGGGATACACACATGACCTACGGCATGACTTAGAAGACAGAGGAGGCCAGACCAAATCGATCTATCGATCACGGGGGTGTGCCCCCAATGCGCGATGACAGCCACCTCATCGGACGTGACAAATACAAACCAGTCTGGGCCGAATAACATAGACCAGCTCCATTCGGGCTGCGTCGCGACATGGCCCGACATAGAGGCGCCACACCCCCCCTATGCTTCACTGATGAAGTAATGGAACACGAATTTCCAGAAGGGTTTAAACCCATAAACATTGAATCATATGATGGGACAACAGATCCCGCGGTATGGATTGAGGATTTTCTTATCCATATTCATATGACCCGCGGTGATGATCTCCACACCATCAAATATCTCTCGCTAAAACTCAAGCGACCAGCTCGGCACTGGTTGAACAGTCTGCCCAAAAACTCCATCGGTAGTTGGAAGGACTTGGAAGACGCCTTCCTTGACAACTTCCAAGGTACCTATGTCTGACCTCCGGATGCTGACGACTTAAGTCACATAATCCAACAGCCCGAAGAGTCAGCCAGGAAATTTTGGACTAGGTTCTTAACAAAAAAGAACCAGATCGTCAACTGTCCGGATGTCGAAGCCCTAGCGGCCTTCAAACACAACATCTGTGACAAATGTCTTGCCCGACACCTTGGCCAAGAAAAGCCGAAGTCCATGGCAGCCCTTACGACGCTTATGACTCGCTTTTGTGCGGGCAAAGATAGATGGCTAGCCCATAGCAACAACAACTCAAGTAAACCTGGCACTTCTGAAGCGAGAGATAGCAACGGCAAGCCCCGACACAACAGACACAAGCGTCGAAACAACGGTGACAACACCGAAGACACGGTAGTCAATGCTGGATTTAGTGACTCCAAGTCCGGTCAGCAGAAGAAGCCTTATAAAAGAAACAGTCCGGGCCCGTCCAATTTGGACCGCATACTCAATCGTCCATGCCACATCCACGGCGCTCCTGATAAACCAGCCAATCATACTAACAGAGAATGCTGGGTGTTTAAACAGGCCGTAAAGTTAAATTTCGAACACAAGGAGAAGGAGCCGCAAAGCAAGGATGATGACGAGGAGCCCCAGCCACCGAACATAGGGGGTCAGAAGAAGTCCCCCCCCCCAAGTCAAAATGGTGAACATGATATACGCTACCCATATCCCCAAGAGGGAGCGGAGGCGTGCGCTCAGGGACGTCTACGCGGTGGAGCCAGTCGCCCCAAAATTTAACACATGGTCGTCCTGCCCGATCACTTTTGATCGTAGAGACCATCCGACCAGTATCCGTCATGGTGGTTCAGCCACACTGGTCCTCGACCCAATCATCGATGGGTTTCATCTCACACGAGTCCTAATGGACGGTGGCAGCAGCCTAAACATGCTTTATCAGGATATAGTGCACAAAATGGGTATTGCTCCCTCAAGAATCAAACCCACCAAAACCACCTTTAAAGGTGTCATCCCAGGTGTAGAGGCCCGCTGTACGGGCTCAATCACACTGGAAGTGGTCTTCGGATCCCCGGATAACTTCTGAAGCGAAGAGTTAATCTTCGACATCATCCCTTTCCGCAGTGGCTATCATGCACTTCTCGGACGAACCGCATTCACTTGATTCAATGCGGTGCCACACTATGCCTATCTCAAGCTCAAGATGCCCAGTCCACGCGGTATCATAACAGTCAATGGAAACATGGAACGCTCCCTCCGTACTGAGGAGCACACCGCTGCCCTCAAAGCAGAAGCACAGAGCGGCCTCTTCAGGTCGAACCTTAATTCGGCGGCCAAGCTCACGGACACTGTCAAACAAGTCTGAACTACCCTGCAGCAGGACAGTCTAGCTCGTCAAGAGCTTGACTAGCAATTTGGCCTCCATCCCAATCCCGACCAAACGACGACCTTCGTACCGCGCGTACATAATTACGCACTCAAAATACCATGGGGATAGACGGAGGCACAGCTAGGTTGTGTTCCACAATGTGGCTCAACCGCCCCTGGACACACATTATTTTACATTTTCTTTTTCTTTTTAGGTTACTTTTGTCTAGGCCGGTACTGGCGACCTGATTACCGGACCTATTAAAGGACGGACATACCAAGGAGGGAAGTAGCTCAAATGCACGAGGGAATCTCTAGATATTCTTCTCGATGATCATTCTATCTGTCTCCGGACCCGCACACAGCTCCCCCTGGTCTCAGCAGGTTAAAAAGTCATATTGTTAATCGCACTACTTGTACACATATGCTTCAACGTATTATTCAATTACAATGAAAATAATCCATGGTTCTCTTAATATGACATTAACTTGCTGTTTCATTTTTTGATATTTTTGTCAATTGCAACTGTACACTCTGGTATGCCTTAATTTGACAGGGGCTTCATTGTACCCCATAACATGGCAAGAAAGTCCGAACACTTTTACGGTTGTTCGGCACCCCGAACTTATAGCATTATATGCATTGGCTCCGAATCATGTCTTGGGTCAATAGTTGGGTTGCCCGGCTCCTCTGCTTGCTACCTTGAGTTCCGCTATATCGGCTAGGGTAGTAAAGGGAGAACTGCTGCGATTGTGTCCCGGTTCTTCCGGATGAGCACCTCAGTAGATAAAGCTGAAAACTGACTGTCATGATGCGGCGAGAGCCGATCAACTGTTCGAGAGGTCACAAAATCTTTAGTGATTTCTTCCGCATTGTGCGATATCTAACGCATCGTGCGACGAATCGGTTTTTATCCAATTAGGTGTTTATAGTACCCCAAGTTCGGACTTACAAACACTAGGGGATGCGCATACATTTTTATTGTCAAACTCCTATGGCTAAGTGAGGGTGATAAAGCCTTATAGTCCGATTGCCTGGTTCGTTGCACTAAACACCTCCTTTAAGGACCAAACTCTGGAGTAAAGAGTGTTTAGATTTATCCCGAACACCCCCGTAGTTCCTACGTGGGGGCTGAAGCCGACGACTGGCCAACTCTCAGATTTAATATAAAACACCCGCACAGGAGGTAAAATTTTAAATAACAAGCATTATATTACATAACGATCTTGTTTCATATTACAGCATAGGATACCATGAATGTATTCATGGAAATATAACATCCTTGGCACATTGCTCCGCCACAATGTGGGATCCCTCCAAGACAGTGTCATAGTACATCTCGGGCTTGCGGTGCTCCTTCCCCGTGGGCGGTCCTTCGGTTATCAGCTTCGTGGCGTCCATTTTCGCCTAGTGCATCTTGGTGTGGGCGAAGGCCATTCGCGCGCCTTTGATGCAGACAGGCCACTTGATGACGTCAAGCCGAGGGCAGGCACTGACCAGCCGCTTCATGAGTCCGAAGTAGCTGCTAGGAATAGCTTCGCCAGGCCATAGCCAGATTATTAAATCCTTCATGGCTAGTTCGGCCGCCCTATGCAGCGCGACCAGCTGTTTCAGCTAATCGATAAAGGGCACCGGATGTTCTGGCGCAAGGTATTGCGACCAAAATAGCTTCTTCGTAGAGCTCCCCTCTTTGGCTCGGCAAAATTCTATGGCGTCGGACACGCTGCACGGCAGATCCGCAAACACCCCTGGAGAACTCCGAATTCGGGTCAGTAAGGAACCTTTTCTTCACATATTTGCTCTGCATAATAAAGGCCTTACCCGTCGCAATTTTTCTAGCCTCCTGGATTTCCTGGAGGGCGCCTTGGGCTTCAAATCGGGCATCCTGTGCGGATTGACGAGCCTTGGTGAGTTTGGATTCTTTATCCGCAATATCCTGCTCCAAGGACTCGCACTTCTTCACGGCTTCCTGGAGCTCTTGTTGGACCTCGCTGACCCTGGCCTCATGCTTTTCACGAGCGGCCTGCTCCATGGCAATCTTCTTCTCGTCCTCGGCTAGCGCCTTCTTAAGAGCCTCGACCTCGGTCGTCGCTCCTAATGAATATCATGACATTTTTCTTAGTCAAAACAACTTATTCATCTGTATTGAATATAGAGAAGGTTATTAAAATACCTTGGTTATCCTCCAGTTGTTTATTTACGTGGACGAGCTCTTCCTCGTCCCACTTCAGACTCTGCATTAGTCCAGAGACCTCAGCAGCATGGGAGGTTGCAGCCAATAACGACGCCTGTTTATTCACATAGACATTTTATAGTTAGTCTCCTACGAAACTTATTTGATCCTCTATCTGACTTTTCTTTTCGAACACTGGACAGTGTATCGGGGGCTACTGTCTATATTGTGACATTCTTTTTATATTTAATTTCATTGCTTTCCTCAAAGCCTGTTAGAAGGCTTGTACAGGCTTCGGTCAGCCCGCTTTTCCTGGACTAAATCTTCTCAATCACTGCGCCCATAAGGGTACGGTATTCTTCAATGATGGAAGCGCCTTGCAGCGCCTCCAGCAAAGTGGCTGGCGCCTCTGGGTGGAAAGAGGTCACCCGTGGAATACGTGCACCCCCTTCTTTAGAAGGAGGTTGCTTTCCTGATTCCCGAGACGTATTGGTCTCCGGAATTGTATTCGGCTGGGGGCCGAATTTAGTATGGCCCTCGCCGTCAGTGTCCATGGGGGTCTGCTCCCCCATATGTCCGGCTGCCGAGGTTTGACCCTCCGGCACCGCCCTGGCGGTCTCCTGAGTCTCTCCATGGCCTGGGTTCCTTTGGGACGACACCTCGGTGTGATCCACGGCCTTGGGAGAGAAGGCCGCCGGGAGGGTCTCACTGTCCATCGCATCCAGGTCCAGCGAGTCCTCCGATGAGGATCGCACTATGTTGGACCTGGCCGGACTACAAAATGCATGATTCAACATATTAATACTATGCAATAGTGAGGCCAAATAAATGAGTGTGTCTGGGTTTCTTAGTACTGAAAGTGCTAGTTATCGACTAGAGGGGGGTGAACAGGCGATTTTATCAAAGTCTTCAAAACGTGGAAGTTTCGAAGACAATCAATAGAAATGACCTAATTGATATGCAGCGGAAGATAAACTACAACAAGCAAGCCATAGTCAAGTATGCAATAGTGTTAACGTACGAAGATTAATAGTAGCTAGGTAGTAGGATTAGGATGGAAGATAGTATGAAGCCAATCAATAACAGTAGTCAAGCAATGAAGTCAATCAGATAAGACAGATAAGCAATGACTTCACGAAGACAAACTCTAAGTAAAGGAGGGAAGAGATAGAACCAGTCACTTGTTGAAGACACAGGATTTGTTGGACCAGATCCAGTTGCTGTGACAACTGTACGTCTGGTTAGGGAGGCTGAGATTCAACTCAGCAGACCGTGTCTTAACCTTATTCCCCTTGAGCTAAGGACACTTAGTCCTCGCCAAATCACTCTGGTAAGTCTTCAAGGTAGACTTCCAAACCTTCACAGACTTCGTTCACCCGTCAATCCACAATGATTCTTGGATGCTCAGAACGCGACGCCTAACCGGCTGGAGGATGCACAGTCCTCAAGTGTAATAAGTCTTCAGGTCACACAGACAGAAAGACTTCAGTGATGCCTAACACTCTTTGGCTCTGGGTGTTTGGCCTTTGTCCTCGCAAGGATTTCTCTCTCAAAGGCTTCGAGGTGGGTTGCTCTCAAAACGACAAAAGCCATAAACTAACTCTGAGCAGCCACCAATTTATGGTGTAGGGGGTGGGCTATTTATAGCCACAAGGCAACCCGGCCTGATTTGTCCGAAATGACCCTGGGTCACTAAGGAACTGACACGTGTTCCAACGGTCAGATTTCAACGGCGACTTTACTTGGGCTACAAGCAAAGCTGACTCATCCAGCTCTGGATAAGATTTGCTCTCATTGTCTTTGCTCGAAGACATAGGATTTGGGTTGAGCATCACTTCAGTCACTCTGACTTAGTTCACTTGGACCCCACTTAACAGTACGGTGGTTCCTATGACTCAACAAAGAAGAAAAGGAAACAATGAAACCACACAGACTTCGCGCTCCATAGTCTTCACGCAATGTCTTCTCATGTCATAGTCTTCAATATGAATATCTTCTAATACCACCATTGTCTTCAATGTCTTCATACATTTTTAGGGGTCATCTCCGGTAGGTAAATCGAATCATTGAGGGACACTACCTGCGTTATCCTGCAATTCTCACAAACGCATTAGTCCCTCAACCAACTTTGTCGTCAATACTCCAAAACCAACTAGGGGAGGCACTAGACGCACTTACAATCTCCCCCTTTTTGGTGATTGATGACAAACTGGTTGAAGTTTTCAACGGGGATAAAGTATGTGAAATTGTAAAGTATAGGAAATTGTCTTTATAAGTAGCAAGGGCTCCCCCTGAAGATGTGCATATAAGTAATTTTGCTTTTGGAATGCAAATGCACATGGCAGGTTGTACTTGTGGAGATCCACTTCAACTTATGAAGATAAATCATCATGCATGAAATGATATAGCATATAGGATGACATGCATAATGAAAAATGGACGTCTGCAGGATGATCTAAGTGCGGAAGTTATCATCGCACATGCGGAATTTATTGTCGCATCACAGTAAAGCAAGTAAGTAGCAGACGACCATCAAGTTTAGATGTTACAACTCAAAGAACCAAATGTTTTAAAAAGAAAGAGTTGTAAGCACGAGGCAAAAATATAATGCAACCGCCCATATGAACCCGCTTGAAGACTATCAAACTCATACGCTTCTCCCCCTTTTGTCAGTAATGACCAAAAAGGTTTGAAGACATAGAGCATCTACTCGTCCTCATGAGGAGTAGTTAAAGCAGCAGGGTTGTCGTTGTCGTTTGGCGGTGCAGACGAACTTGGTGCAGTGTTGATGCGTGCAGAAGTAGGAGGAGGTGAAGTAGCATCATCTTCGTCATCGATCACTCTGGCATTAACAGTTGCCGCGGAAGAAGAATATTCAGAGTCTTCAAGAGATGGAGTACGACATAGGACAGCAGTCCATGGAGGAGTGGAGTCAAACTAGAATCGTTCATTGAAGCCATCGTCTTGAAGATCTGCTTCAGCACTAAGCAGGGTCAGGCTCTTCCATGATCGCCGGCAAGTTTCATGAGCAACAAAGGCATTCTTGGTGGCAAGGTTACGAATGCGATTGACATCCACCAAGAGGCTTTGCATCTGTCTCTTGAGCCAAAAGTGATGTTTATCCTGTTTCTGATGAAGGGCCACAAGAAGTTCTTGGTCATTGAGAACGCGAGAACGCTTCTGAGGCCTTTGGGCAATGGTGCTTTCAGTGGCTTCAGTAGGTGCTCGATGAGGCAGACGAGTATTTCCAGCCAATGGATAGATTCGTGTGCCTGCTTAAACACCTTCAATGGGTTGAGTGAAGCTTTGGTGCTCGGCATTCTGAAGACAAAGAGGCTTCTTGGCAGGTTCAGGGTATATAGCTTCAACTGACATATCAACCTCTGGTAGAAAAATCACATGATTGCGAGCAGAAGGTTGATAGTTGACAGATGAGTGTCGCTTGATGAGGCGCATGACCCATGGAGCATAAAACTTCAGACCAAACAGATCAGATCCAGATGCAGCCAGTTGTCTGATGAAGAAATCTTGTGCATTGAAGCTGATGCCATTGAGAATGTAGAAGACCAAAGTCTTCATAGCTCCTTCAAGCTTTGCCGCTGATGAATGTCCTTTGATAGGCCATAGAGTTCGCCTGATGATGTGATAGATGGTGCGTGGCAGATACTCAAGGTCTTCAACAAAGAACTTTGTTGGATATTCAACATCACGTGGCAAAGGCTTCATCATGCTCAACATCTGACTCATATTGGGTTCAGGCTTATGGAAGATGCTTTCCAGAGCATTGCGGTGATTTTGACAACCAGGTTCATAGAGTTCTCCGGGAGTGGATAGGCCTGTAAGCTCAATGATGTCGAGAGCTTTGGCTTCATGATGAACATTTCCTGTCATCCACTCTAGAATCCATGTCTTGATATCTCTGTTGTAGCCGTGAATGTGCAAAGTAGCATAGAATTGAAGCAATAGCTCTTCATTCTAGTGTTCTTTATCTGTGACAAAACTGAGCAGCCCAGCATCACAAAAGCAGTCAAGTGCTTCTTCTAAGCAGGGCAGTCCAGTAATGGCTTCAGTGTCGAGGCGCATATGAGGGAAAATGCACCCTTGATCATACAGAACACAGGAGTAGTAGCTTCGCTGCTGATGACTCCAGAACCGATCTGAGGATATTCTTGGCTTCATGTAGGGATTCTTTGAGCTGTCAAAGAATGTGTTGTTGCTCTTGAAGCCATTTGCATTGAAAGACCCTGGTGAATTTGCAGTACCTGGAAACCTTGGCAGTCTTGGCTTGGGCTTCTGGACCTGAGGCCTATGCTCAATGTGATGGTCAAATTGAGGACCAGAGATATTAGGTGGAGGGACCAGAACGGGCCATCTTACTGTGATTAGCTCGACATGGTTGTATGCTTGCTCGATTGTATAGGGCTGTGGTGGTGGAACAGGAGCATTGGCAGCAACTGAGGCTTCAGGCTGCACAACAGGTGCTTCAGGAGCAGTTGCCTCATTAGCTTCAGGTGCAGTGGCCTCGTTAGCTTCAGGCACACTAGTTGGTTCAAGCTCCACATCAGCGTCAGCCATGACAGCGTCATCGGCTTCAATGTCGTTGGTGGTGGCAGCTTCAACATTTTCAACCTCCACTTGCTGAGCTGGAGGGTCAGACACAGACACGTTCACTTCATGAACTTCTTCTTCTAGAATGGGGGAGTAGGGACACATTCTTCTTGTCGTTCTTCTTGTTCTTCTTGCACGGGTGGTGTAGCTGGTTGTTGTTGTTGGGGAGTACTTGGGGAATCTTGTTCTTGCGGGCGATCCGCCCATGAAGCATTCTGAGCAATTGGCGTCAGAGGACGACCAATGCTGATGATTTTGCTGTTCGTACGAATAGGCGATGATACCACATTATATTCAATTTGAGGAAGAACTTCATCATCTTCAACATTGTCATGATGACCAATGTCTTCAGCAGCGGTGGGATCAACTGCTGGAATCTCTTCAGCTTCAGGAGCCTCTGTGGAAGCAGGCTCATGAACAGTCGTGTGAAGCTCTTGGGTAGCGGATGCAGGACGAACACTGAGATGGGTTCAACAACAAGGGGCTCTGTGGGAGCAGCCCGACTCTTCTTGGTCTTGCGCTTCTTCTTGGAGGGAGCGGCATCAGAGGCTTCAGTATTCTTCCTCTTTCTGGCTTCAGCCTCGGCAGCCCTCGTCTTCTTCTGTTCTGAAGCGGTTGTGGTGACCTTTGGCTTCGAGCCAGTCATGCTACTTGGGAAGATAATGCGAGGAGCTTCTTGGCTTGAAGGTGCAGGCTGGTCAGCAGGAAGCTTCTTCTTTTTCTTTGCAGCCATCCTGGGGTCAATGCCAGGACGGCCAAGTGACTTGCGCTTCTCAGCCTCGTTGTAGACAAGCACACACTTATCAACCAAACTCTTCATGCGCTCACGAGAGCCTTGAGCTTCTTGGCGCTTCTTCAGAAAAGCTTCTTTAAGCTCATGCAGCATGACCTTGAAGTTTCTGACATCTTGAACACTGAGCTTCGCCACATGCTTCTTGAACTGAGCCTTTTCATAATCAATTTTGTTCTTTAGCTCAATGATGCGCTGAGCAAGAGCTAGCTCAGAAGCAATGGCGCCATTAAAGGCGATGCTGAGGCTAATGGGAAGCTGCAGATCGTCAAAGCTGAGGTTGGGGGTGTCGAACCACTCATCAATGAAGTTATGAATGATTGCCACATCAAAGAGAGGCAAGTTGTTGAAGATTTCTGCTTCTTCCTTGCTCTTTATTAGTTGCTCAAGGGCATCATCAGCAAGATCTTCATCACTGGACAGATCAATGGGTTCGTCACGCAGAATGGCGGCAGGAGTCAAGGCTTGAGCAGTATGCCTGACAAGTTGCTTTGTCTTCTCCGTCTTCTTGGAGATACGGGATTGATCTTCAGACTGCACACTGGCTTCAGGAGGTGCAGTGGCCAATGGCTTCACACGAGAAGCTTTTGGAGGTGCGGCTGATGATGAAGCCTTAATCTTCTTTGGCTTCTGCGGCCTTGGAGTAGGAGCTGGGGCTTCATCAGAATCAGCATCATTGTCAGAATGATCCACTTTGGCACCTTGTACCTTGATGTAGGAGATGAGACCATCAAGGTTTGCAAAGGGGCCAATTCTGTTTTCTTCATCTTCACATGTGCCATCAGCACGGGGAGCAGAGGGTCCAGGATTGAAGTCTAATCCCCATGACTTCTTGTTTTCCTTTGCCGAAGCCTTAGCAAAATGAAGGTTGCGCTTGAAGAGATTGTCGTCACGACACCAGAGCAATGATGATGGGTCGGCTTCTTCAGGTTGTGGTCCACGGACCATGCAAGGATAGAATTCTTGCGCAATGGCTTCAGCTCTGTTCTTGGGGGGAAGGCCTCGATAGAGAATATCACCCCAAGGGCTCTTGATAGCGTTTTTCTCTGCGTACTCCTGGGTGACGAACTTGTACTTGTACCACTGTTCAGCCCAATAGCGTCGAATCCATTGGATTCGAGTCTTGCGCTAATTGTAATCTTCTTTAGGATCTGTTTTATACATTTCTGCCAGATCATCAGGCAGATCCTTTGAGGTTCCCCCACGATGTTGTCTGCCACCTTTCCTGACAGATTTCTCCGTAGCCATGAACTTCAAACTGAACGATTTCAATATGGTCAGACAGGAACTGGTTTCAGGAGAATCAATGTGTTGCTGTAAGAATTCTGCAAACGAATGCAGACTATGAGAACCTAGGGATTCTCCCACGGACATGTACCTGTGACAGCATTAGAGATGCGAGGGAAGGGGAAGAGGTCATATGCATTCTCAGAAGATTTTGAAGATAAATTAGTTTGAAGACATTGACCTCATGATGCAAAGACATTCACTTATATGAGGTGAGTTGGTTACAGATTTGTACCAATCCGTGAATAAGTACAAGTGAGGAATCAAACTAGATAGGAAATCTAAGTGAATAGACTAGGCATTATGAGATGCAGACAGAATAGATCTAACATTGAGTAGGTAGAAACCACTTTCGGTAAATAGGATGAATCTATGAAGATCAAAAAGGTGGTAAAAATAGAGTTATAATTATCGCATGAAGAACTACTAGAAGGGATGAATAGGAGACCGGGCAGTTCAGCCCACCGTGCCCTAACTCGGCGACGGAGGACACCTACGGCGACGGCGGAGAGGACGATGTCCGCGGCCGGCCTGAGGACGGTGTCGGAGAAGTCGCAGCAGCTAAGTGCTTCGTCGCCGGCGTCGTCGAGAGCTAACGGTGGCGCTAGGGTTTTGACGAGGTGGAGAGGTGGAAGAAGGTTTTCTTGACCGCAGCGGACACGTATTTATAAGTAGGTGTGCGGCACAGTGCAATTACACAGTTGCCCCTGTCTGTTCACATCCGTGGGACACGTGGCAAGCATCAAACATACTTAGAGTTGTCCCACGTTCCCACGCCCGCCAAGTTTGTCGGATGTTCGTTCCGGCTTCTCCGGATATCGACAATAAAGATGAATCATTTAAATAGGACTTGATGTTTGTCTCTGTGTCTTCTGCTGACTAGGACGCAGAGAAGACATTCGACAGTTTCAATAGAATGCATATGATTTGGACAGATAGAGTTTGAGATAGAAAGCATAGAGAGGTTAGGGTCCGATCACATTCACTTAGTTCAAAAGATTCAACTTGAAGACATAGCTATAAGTGAATGTTGTAGAGGACAGAACACCAGTATATATATATATATACATATATATATATATGCAATCAAATCATCATAGCGCAGAAAATCATGAAGATAAATTGAAACTGAAGACAAACCAAATGCGAAGTCTTTGCAAAAATAACGCCATGAGTGAAACACTTCAAACAGAGAAATTATGTGGTGGCGTTACCCACCGTATAGGAAGTATTAGACCCAGACACGGTGCACAATTATCGTGGCGCTCCGAAGTCAAATTCCATGTTGTTGTATTCACACTCAGAGTGTAAGTCTTCATTGATTGAATATATACCTTACTTCGTGTGTTGCACATCTAAGTCATCAACATGCATAAGTGTTAGGATGTGTGCCTGATCACAGGACATTAGAGGATTCCAAGATATTTAGCTCACACCGTAACTTGCAAAACCTTTTCTCATCCAAGGGCTTTGTGAAGATATCTGCCAGTTGTTCTTCAGTGTTGACGTGAATGATGTCAATATCTTTCTTCATGACATGATCTCTGAGAAAATGATGACGAATTTCAATGTGCTTTGTCTTCGAGTGCTAAACTGGATTGTTGGCTATCTTGATGGCACTTTTGTTGTCGCAGAAGAGAGGTACTTGTTTCAGGTTGATGCCATAGTCCTTGAGAGTTTGCTTCATCCATAGAAGCTGAGCACAACAGGATCCAGCAGCAATGTATTCAGATTCAGCAGTTGAGAGTGATACACAGTTCTGCTTCTTTAAAGACCAACAGACAAGTGATCGTCCCAGAAAGTGACATGTTCCTGATGTTGACTTGCGATCCACCTTGTCACTAGCATAATCAGCATCCGAGAATCCAACCAGATCAAACCTTGAGCCCTTTGGATACCATAATCCTAGTGTTGGGGTGTAAGCCAAATATCGAAGAATTCGCTTCACAGCTAAGTTATGCGATTCCTTTGGTGCCGCTTGGAATCGAGCACACATGCAAACACTAAGCATACTATCCAGCCTAGATGCACATAGGTAAAGTAAAGAACCAATCATGGAGCGATATACCTTTTGATCAAACTCTTTACCATTGTCGTCGGGACCAAAATGATGCTTGGATGGCACTGGCGTCGTGTAACCTTTGCAATCTTGCATGCCGAACTTCTTCAGGCGGTCTTTGAGATATTTTTCTTGAGATATGAAGACGCCATTTCTTTGTTGACGAATTTGAAGACCAAGGAAGAACTTCAGCTCACCCATCATGGACATCTGATATTGCTCTTGCATCATGTATCCAAACTCATCACTATACTTCTGGTTGGTGCAGCCGAAGATTATGTCATCCACATATATTTGGCATACAAACAGTTCACCATCATATGTCTTCGTGAAGAGTGTGGGATCGAGGGATCCAGGTTTGAAGCCCTTGCTCTTCAGGAAGTCTTTGATTGTATCATACCAAGCGTGAGGAGCTTGTTTGAGGCCATATAGTGCTTTGTTGAGTTTGTACACCATATCAGGATGTTTTGGATCTTCAAACCCAGGTGGTTGAGCAACATACACTTCTTCTTCAATCTTGCTGTTGACGAAAGCACTTTTCACATCCATTTGATATAGCAAGATGTTGTGGTGATTGGCATAGGCTAGCAGTATGCGAATAGCTTCAAGCCTAGCAACAGGAGCAAACGTTTCATCAAAGTCAATTCCTTCAACTTGAGTATATCCTTGTGCCACAAGACGTGCTTTGTTTCTGATGACTTGACCATGCTAATCTTGTTTGTTCCGATATATCCATTTTGTGCCAATAATGTTATGCTTGCGAGGGTCAGGGCGCTTGACCAGTTCCCAAACATTATTGAGCTTGAACTGTTGAAGTTCTTCTTGCATGGCTTGAATCCATTCAGGTTCCATAAAGGCTTCAGCAACTTTCTTGGGTTCAGATATTGATACAAATGAAAAATGCCCACAGAAATTTGCTAACCGTGTTGCTCTTGATCGAGTAAGCGGACCAGGTGCATTGATGCTATCAATTATCTTCTCAATTTGTACATCATTTGCAACACGAGGATGAACTGGACGAAGACCTTGCTCATGTTGATCATTGTCATCATTGGAAGTATTGTCTTCGGTCCGAGCATTGTCTTCAGGTTGGTTTGGTGCAGAAATGATAAGTTCCTCTTCAGGTTGTGCTTCAGAGGGCATGATCTCACCAGTTCCCATCAGCTTGATAGATTCACTGGAAGGAGCTTCATCAAGTGTGCTTGGCAGGAGCTCTCGTTGTGAACCGTTGGTTTCATCAAATCGCACATCCACTGTTTCAACAATTTTGTAGTGGAAGAGGTTGAAGACTCTGTAAGAGTGCGAATCGTTTCCATAGCCAAGCATGAAGCCTTCGTGAGCTTTGGGTTCAAATTTTGACTTGTGATGGGGATCCTTGATCCAGCACCTAGCACCAAAGACTCTGAAGTAGCTGACATTTGGCTTCTTGCCAGTAAGGAGCTCATAGGATGTTTTGCCCAGAAGCTTATGGATGTAGACACGGTTGATGATGTGACAAGCAGTATCAATGGCTTCAGGCCAGAATTTTCTTGGTGTCTTGTACTCGTCAAGCATTGTTCGAGCCATCTCGATGAGGGTTCTGTTCTTGCGCTCTACAATGCCGTTTTGCTGAGGTGTGTATGGAGCAGAAAATTCATGAGCGATTCCCATTGTATCCAGATAGAGATCAAGGCTGGTGTTCTTGAATTCAGTGTCATTATCACTTCTGATATGCTTGATCTTGACGCCATAATTGTTCATTGCTCGATTGGCGAATCGTCTGAAGACATCTTGTACTTCAGTCTTGTAGAGAATTATGTGCACCCATGTATATCTTGAGTAGTCATCAACAATGATGAAGCCATAGATACACGCCGTTGTTGTGAGGGTAGAGTAGTGAGTAGGGCCAAATAAGTCCATGTGCAACAGCTCAAAGGGTTGAGATGTCGTCATGATTGTCTTTGAGGGGTGCTTGGCCCTCGTCATCTTCCCAGCTTCGCAAGCACCACACAAATGATCTTTCTTGAACTTGACACCTTCGATGCCTATGACATGCTTCTTCTTGACGAGAGTGTGCAAGTTCCTCATGCCAGCATGCCCTAGCCTTCGATGCCAGAGCCAGCATTCTGAAGCTTTTGCAAGAAGACATATGGCAAGTTGTGGACCTGCTGAGAAATCTACCATGTATAGATCACCTTTCCTATACCCTTCAAAGACTAGAGACTTGTCAGATTCCATTAGTACAAGGCAATGATATTTTCCAAATATCACAATCATGTTTAAGTCACAAAGCATTGAGACAGACATTAAGTTGAATCCAAGGGATTCAACAAGCATCACTTTATCCATGTGTTGATCCTTTGAGATTGCAACTCTACCTAGACCCAATACCTTGCCTTTACCAGTGTCAGCAAATGTGATTTGACTCTTGTCGGATGGACGTAAGGTTGAGTCCATGAGAAGACTTCGATCACCAGTCATATGATTTGTGCATCCGCTGTCAATAATCCATTCTGAAGCTTTTGGTGACATGCCCTACAGTGCAGTTAGGAGGATAGGCTTCACAATGTATGTTGCGAAGCATAAGCAGTTGATGCACACTTGGATTATCACAGCATAGATGAAAGTTAGCACACAGTATGACAGGTAAGCGATTCATATGTGGAATACATAGTAAGTCATTTTATCATGCGCCCCTTTTGTGTTTTAGGTCCCTAGCAATTATATCGGACGCCTTTGAGTGCTGGCTGGAGACCACATTCTGCAAAAGAGAGTTAATTCTTCTTCACCACCCACATTTTCAGGGGTGGCTTAGAAGCAATGAGTCTAAGTGCAGCATCTGAGAATTTCGGCTTTGGAGCCCTAGCAAATAGCCTTGCAGGAGATGAATGATACTCATATGAATAAGCAGAAAAGTTCTTAGTATTATGAACATAGTGGTTTGAAGACGCACACTCATATTCATAAGTTTGAGTGTGATTTCCCTGCAAAACATTGGCGTTAGGGTGACTCAGGTGAGTCCTGTTTCCGTATGAAGCCGTTGGACCATGTGACGCCTTTGATCTGGGGTTTGTCTTATTCCCTGGTGGTGTCATGACAACATTCACAGGAAGATTCTCAAGACAGCTTTTGGGAACCCAGATCTTCTTCATTAGCGGTCCATTCCTTCAGTTAGTACCAATATACCTGGCAAACACTTCACCATTCTGATTTTTGAACAGTTTATAGTTTGCATCAAAGGATTCATCAATGATAATAGGATTAGCACAGGTGAAGCCAGATAAAGTGGATGGATCCACTGAAGGTTCCTTTGCAGCAACCCATGTGGTTTTGGGATACTGCTCAGGCTTCCAGTAGGAACCATCAGCATTCATTTTCCTCTCGAACCCAACACCCTCTTTCCTAGGGTTTCGGTTCAGAATCTGCTTTTTGAGGACATCACAAAGTGTCTGATGCCCTTTCAGACTTTTATACATCCCTGTTTCAAGCAATGTCTTCAACCTAGCATTTTCATCAGCAATAGTAGTGGTATCCTCAGAAGAGGGGTTAGTTACCACATCAGTAGTTGAAGACAGAGCAACAGTAGCAGTAGTGGAACATTCAGCAATAGAGGCAGCGTTATCACGCTCGATGCATTTTAAGCATGGTGGTTCAAATTCATCCTGAGCGGGACTGATCTGTTGAGCATGAAATGACTCATTCTCTTTTTGAAGATCTTCATGAGTCGCTTTCAATTTCTCAAGCTCTTGCTTCCTTTGAAGATAATCATAGGAGAGCTTTTCATAAGTGGTTGAGAGCGTCTCATGAAGACTTTCAAGTTCTTGATACTTAGCATGAAGATTTTTTATGTCTTCAACTAAGGACTGTGAACGTGTCATTTCCGCGTCCAACAAGTCATCGCTTTTCTCTAACAGTTTTTGAGTATGTTCCATAGCCCTTTGTTGTTCAGTAGCAATTTTAGCAAGTGTTTTGTAGCTGGGTTTAGATTCACAATCAGAGTCATCTTCACTTGATGTTTGAAAGTAAGCATCGCGTGATTTTACCTTGGCACCGCGAGCCATGAAGCAGTAGGTGGGAGCAGGATCGTCCTTGTCATCAATAGCGTTGGTGTGGGAGTCATTGTCTTTAGTGTTGAAGATGGACTTTGCAACGTAGGCTGTGGCCAGAGCCAGACTTGCAACACCAGAGTCGGACTCAGCTTCAGATTCCACCTCTGCCTCCTCAGACGCAGACTCCTCCTATGAATTCATTTCCTTGCTAACAAAAGCACGAGCCTTGCCAGATGAGCTCTTCTTGTGAGATGAAGACCTTGATGAGGACTTGGAAGAAGACTTCGAAGATTTCTTCTTCTTCTTGTCATCGGAGTCATATTCCTTGCTCTTCTTCTTCTTCTTCTCGTTTTCCCACTGAGGACACTCAGAGATGTAGTGCCCAGGCTTCTTACACTTGTGACATGTTCTCTTCTTGTTGTCTTGAGTGGAAGCTTCATCATTTCTTGAACTGGATCATGAAGACTTTCTGAAGCCCTTCTTCTTGGTGAATTTCTGGAACTTCTTCACAAGCATAGCAAGTTCCCTTCCAATGTCTTCAGGATCATCAGAACCGTAGTCAGATTCTTCTTCTTCAGATGAGGAAACAACTTTTGCCTTCAAAGCACGAGTTCGGCCATAGTTGGGGCCATAGATATCTCTTTTCTCAGAAAGCTGGAACTCATGTGTGTTGAGCCTCTCAAGTATATCAGACAGATCGAGAGTCTTGAAGTCAGGACGTTCTTGTATCATGAGGGCAAGGGTGTCAAAGGAGCTGTCAAGGGATCTCAGCAGCGTCTTGACGATTTCATGCTTGGTGATCTCAGTGGTGCCGAGAGCCTGAAGCTCATTTTTGATGTCGGTGAGGCGATCAAACATGAGCTGGACATTTTCATTGTCGTTTCTCTTGAAGCGGTTGAAGAGATTGCGAAGAACACTGATTCTCTGGTCTCTCTGAGTAGAGACGCCTTCGTTGACCTTGGATAGCCGGTCCCAGACTAGCTTTGACGTTTCTAGAGCACTCACACGGCCATATTGTCCTTTGGTCAGATGACCACAGATGATGTTCTTTGCAGTCAAGTCCAGTTGAATGAACTTTTTGACATCAGCAGGGGTGACACCTTCACCAGTCTTTGGAACGCCGTTCTTGACGACAAACCAGAGGTAGACATCAATGGCTTCAAGATGCATGCGCATCTTATTCTTCCAGTAGGATATTCTGTTCCATCGAACACGGGGCAAGCAGCGGAGACTTTGATTATCCCTGCAGTCGACATAGCTAAACTCCAGGTGGTTAAACCGAATCACACAGAACAAGGGAGTACCTTGCTCTGATACCAATTGAAAGTGCTAGTTATCGACTAGAGGGGGGGTGAATAGGCGATTTTTATCAAAGTCTTCAAAACGTGGAAGTTTCGAAGACAATCAATAGAAATGACCTAATTGATATGCAGCGGAAGATAAACTACAACAAGCAAGCCATAGTCAAGTATGCAATAGCGTTAACGTACGAAGACTAATAGCAGCTAGGTAGTAGGATCAGGATGGAAGATAGTATGAAGCCAATCAATAACAGTAGTCAAGCAATGAAGTCAATCAGATAAGACAGATAAGCAATGACTTCACGAAGACAAACTCTAAGTAAAGGAAGGAAGAGATAGAACCAGTCACTTGTTGAAGACACGGGATTTGTTGGACCACTTCCAGTTGCTGTGACAACTGTACGTCTGGTTAGGGAGGCTGAGATTCAACTCAGAAGACTGTGTCTTCACCTTATTCCCCTTGAGCTAAGGACACTTAGTCCTCGCCCAATCACTCTGGTAAGTCTTCAAGGTAGACTTCCAAACCTTCACAGACTTTGTTCACCCGGCAATCCACAATGACTCTTGGATGCTCAGAATGCGACGCCTAACCGGCTGGAGGATGCACAATCCTCAAGTGTAATAAGTCTTCAGGTCACACAGATAGAAAGACTCCAGTGATGCCTAACACTCTTTGGCTCTGGGTGTTTGGGCTTTGTCCTCGCAAGGATTTCTCTCTCAAAGGCTTCGAGGTGGGTTGCTCTCAAAACGACAAAAGTCGTAAACTAACTCTGAGCAGCCACCAATTTATGCTGTAGGGGGTGGGCTATTTATAGCCACAAGGAAACCCGACCTGATTTGTCCAAAATGACCCTGGGTCACTAAGGAACTGACACGTGTTCCAACGGTCAGATTTCAAACACACACAGCGACTTTACTTGGGCTACAAGCAAAGCTGACTCATCCAGCTCTGGATAAGATTTGCTCTCATTGTCTTCACTTGAAGACATAGGATTTGGGTTGAGCATCACTTCAGTCACTCTGACTTAGTTCACTTGGACCCCACTTAACAGTACGGTGGTTCCTATGACTCAACAAAGAAGAAAAGGAAACAACGAAACCACACAGTCTTCGCGCTCCATAGTCTTCACGCAATGTCTTCTCATGTCATAGTCTTCAATATGAATATCTTCTAATACCACCATTGTCTTCAATGTCTTCATACATTTTTAGGGGTCATCTCCAGTAGGTAAATTGAATCATTGAGGGACACTACCTGCATTATCCTGCAATTCTCACAAATGCATTAGTCCCTCAACCAACTTTGTCATCAATACTCCAAAACCAACTAGGGGTGTTACTAGATGCACTTACAAGTACTCACGATTTGGACAGGGGCTTGACCCTAGGTTCCCACTCCGAGCTGCTGTCGGTGGCCGCGGTGGAGTCATCTGGAAGGGAAGCTTTCCCCTTCTTAGACGCTTTGGCCTCCAAACGCGTGGAGGCCGTCCTCTTCTTTCTCCCCCTCGCAGGGGGGAATGGCTCTCTTCTTCTTCCTCCTCCTCTTCCTCGTCTTCTTTGGCGACGGAGGAGTGAGCCTCCACGTCTTCGAACGTCACGTCCGAAGTGCCCTTGCAACGGAGACCGCCCCTAGTCTCCTTGGCCTCCTTCTTGGCCTTCTTCTTCGGCGCCTTATAAGGCACCGGGACGAGCATCTTTGTCAGAAGTGGGCCTGCTGGTTCTTTGGGCAGCAGAGTCGGACAATAAATCCGCTCCACCTTCTTTGTCCAGCCCTGGGAGAATCATTAGGTAAGTTTAGGCGTTTCTTCCTCAAATATGCGAGTAAAGGATACACCTTGAAAACATGTAAAACTTACCGAACTTGTGGGACAGGTCAATTTGTACCCACGATCCTCGGTGGTGTCCGGCCATGATTTACTGGGCTTGAATAGCACCTTCCAGATGTCCTCGTGCATAGTGCCGAAGAACTCTAGTAGGGTCTGGTGCTTGGCCAGATCGAACTCCCACAGATGGCAAGTCCGGCTTTGGCATGGAATGATCCGGTGAACTAGCATCACCTGGACCACGTTGATAGGCTTGATGTTCTTGTCCGCCATGCCCTTGATATGCACCTGGCGCACGGTCAGTTCATCTGACGAAGATCAGTCCAAGCCCTTCTCGGGCTAGGACATGAGCCGCATTGGGGCTCCGGATCAAAATTCGGGAGCCGCGGCCCAGGTGGTGTCGCGTGGCTCAGCAACGTAGAACCACTGTTGTTGCCACCCTTTGATGCACTCATTAAAAGTACCTGAAGGCCATGAGACTATGGGCATCTTGCTCACCATGGCGCCTCCGCACTTGGCATGCTCGCAGCCCACCACCTTTGGCTTCACATTGAAGATCTTTAGCCATAGTCCAAACTGTGGAGGGATGCGGAGGAAGGCCTCGCACACGACGATGAATGTCGAGATGTTGAGGAAAGAATTTGGGGATAGATCATGGAAATCTATCCCGTAGTAGTACATGAGTCCGCAGACGAATGGGTGGAGAGGAAATCCCAACTCACGAACAAAGTGAGGGAGGAATACAACCCTCTCATGGGGTTCCGGAGTAGGGACGATCAGTCCCTCGGCCGGGAGATGGTGTGCGATTTCCTTGGCCAGATACCCGGCCTCCCAGAGTTTCTTGATATCCTTCTCCTTGACGGAGGAGGCCATCCACTTGCCTTGCGCTCCGGATTCGGACATGGCTGGAGTGCTAATTTGGGCGGAAAGGATGAGAGCTTGGGCGCTGGAGCTCAAGAATGGGGATGTAGAGAGAAGGCATGGGTGAAAGAGTTGGATCCTTATCTCTTTATAAAGGCAATGAATATCAAGCGCCTCCCCACTTGCCCTAAAAACTCGCTTATCCCCGAGGGTCGTGCAAACGGTGCAGTGGGATTGCCCATACCCGTATTGATGAGAATCCCGCAATCAGGAGACACGATCTCTACTTTGACAAGACGTGCCAATGGAACCGCATCTCGAAATATGGAGCGGTGGGCTAAAAAACGGTTTGAATAATAACCGGGCGTCAACGTGATGTCATGTTGTAAAAAGTTGTCGGCAGATTGGACTCGTGAATTATTATACTCTCTACGGTTGTGTGTGGTATTTGTTTTGCAGAGCCGGACATGTTTCCTGTGTTCGAAAGAAGATTTGGAGTATTCGGAGGAGGAACCCGCCTTGCAATGCCGAAGACAATCTGCACGTCGGACACCTATTCATTGAAGCCTGGTTCAGGGGCTACCGAGGGAGTCTTGGATTAAGGGGTCCTCAGACGGCGGGACTGTGTTACATGGGCAGGACTGTTGGGCTATGAAGATACAAGACTGAAGACTCTCCCCCATGTCCGGATGGGACTCTCCTTGGCGTGAAGGCAAGCTTGGCGAGCGGATATGTAGATTCCTTTCTCTGTAACCGACTTTGTACAACCCTAGCCCCCTCTAGTGTCTATATAAACCGGAGGGATTAGTCCGTAGAGGCAGATTCATAATCCTCATAGGCTAGACTTCTAGGGTTTAGCCATTACAATCTCGTGGTAGATCAACTCTTGTAATACTCATATCATCAAGATCAGTATAGCAGGAAGTAGGGTATTACCTCGATAGAGAGGGCCCGAACTTGGGTAAACATCGTGTCCCCGCCTCCTGTTACCATCGACCTTAGACGCACAATTCGGTACCCCCTACCCGAGATCCGCCCGTTTTGACACCGACAATGAGCAAGCCGAAACCCAATCTCTGGTTTAGCAGACAAGAGAGAGGAGAAGAAATCCACAACATGTGCCATGATTAGATTCTGGTTAGAGACCCTAGCATTATCGATCAGCAAACTGTCGATCAGGCAGCGTCGGCGTCTGCCATTAGCAATAGAGAAGAAATAGGCAGTGGGAGAATCGCCTTTCAGGGTCCATTTAATGGTGCCTCTCTGCTTCCAATAGACCTCAGCTTGATGATGCAACTGCATCAAGGCCTCTTCCAGAGAATAACGCAACTGCCATTCATGGTCATAGAGGCCAGGGCCATCAGCCCGTGCATCGAGAGAGCTGATTTGACCCATCATGCGCTCCTTATCTCTCCGCATGTCCGCAGTATGATTACGAGCCCAACCATGCAAGAATTTGTGCAGGACATAAGAGCATTGGTGCGAGTCATCCATAGGACCGAAAGAACGTCTATCAGCAGCCAAAGAGTTAATTTTGGTTGAGATCATATCGCCAAAGCCATCAACTAGCAGCCAAGAGGCATCAAATTGGAAGTGAGGGGCATAGAAAGTGAGTGCAGCCCGTCGTCTAGGATGAGGGGAGCATGGTCAGACCCAACAATGGATAAGGCATGGAGCGACAAAGAGGGAACAGGGAGTGCCATCTAGGACAAATGAGGACACGATCCAAGACAGAGCGAATGGGGGAGGCTTGATGGTTCGTCCAGGTGAAGCGGGATCCCATCCTAGGGATCTCGCGAAGAGCACAATCCCGGATGAAGCCGTTAAAAGCATCCGCAAGGGACCAGGAAAAATTGGATGTGTTCTTATCCGAGGGAGAGCACATGAGGTTGAAGTCATTGCCGACCAGCAAGGGAATATTGCAGGAATTGATTTTGGTCACGGTTACATCCAGGAACAGAGGGGAAAGGGAATGGTCAGCATGCCCATAGACAACCATAACCTCCCAGAGAACATTAAGCAAACGATGAAACACAACAGTGCTGGCCCAGAAAACCCCATGGTCGAAAGCCACAAAATCAAATACATCGCGCTTGGTACCAATAAGAATACCTCCAGAATGGCCTGAGGAAGGCAAGAAGTTCCAATCAAATTTGTCGATCCTCGCAACTTCGGATAATTCACTAGGTGAGAATGAACTTTTGAGCATTTCGAAAAGACCAATAATATCGATGTTATCGCTTCTCACAACCTCTCTTAGCTGGTCTCTGTGCCCCCTAGCGTCGAAACCCTTGATATTCCAAAACAGAGACCTCATCTAACTAAAAGATTTTTAATACGGAGGCTCGACCTGCATGGGGCAATGCAGGATTTAGTGCGCTTAGTCGTCCCCCGTTTGGCAGCACTGGAGGTGACCTGGCCCCTACCAGTGTCACCCGTGGTCCCACCGGCCACAACCGGTGGGGTGCCGCCTTGAGCGGCCAAATATTTAGCCTTGGCAATGGCAGCTTGGGCCACTTCATTGTCCCGAACAATATTCAGGAGAGCAGATGGGGAGCCGAAGCTAGGATCGAAAGATATGCCCACATCCGAGAGGACATGCATCAGATGTTCATTTGAATGTGGTGGTAAAACCAAATGAACAGGGGACACTAGGAGAGGGGAGGGGGAAGACTGTGATGAAATACCTGGAGGAGGAAGGTCCTTGGACGCAGCTCGCCATGCCGCATGGTCAGCCACCCTCTCCCCACTATTCCAGATCCCGCCGCTCTTGCGGGCTGTGGAGGTCGGGGAGCGAATAGGCGTGGAACGGGCCCGGACAGGCAACGCTGCCGCTGAAGAAGGGCCCGAGGCAGCCCCTAGATCAACATCTAGCTTGCGATAGAGCCCCACCACCGACTGCTTCGAGCCCTTCGAGGCCCTGCTGTGAGAAGAGAACTTCTTGATGGAGGATTTCGTCTTCTTGGAGGCATGGCCGGTGGGGGGGTGTCCTAAATCCCAGAAAGATAAGGTGAGGCAGGGCGGGCTAGAAGATTGGAGCAGACATCGGAGATAGGGGTGCCTCCAGCACCGGGAGCTGCTGCGCCCGCAGCTAGCCCAGCCGTCCCGCCTGTTGCATCCCTAGCCGCACCCTTCTGCACGTCATCCACCAGAGCGTTCTCCTTGAATAGGGCGCGCCCATCAAATCCAAGATCCTCCCACTCCGACGGGGTGAAGCGAGGATTAGATCCAGGGTTCTGGTTAGAGTTGCCGGGGTTGCCGTCGCCATTCTTGTCGGGGGGGAAGGCCGAGGGGGCAGGGAGGGGGCTGCGGCAGGTTCTCTGCCCCCTCAACACGCACCTGAAGCCGGAATCCACCATAGGAAGGGAAGACATCCACCAAACAATGCACGCACAGGGGGTCAATGCACCACACCCTAATCCGAGCTGGGTCCAAGATCAGCAGGGACTCGAGGTCAACCTCGATGGATTTGCCAATGAGGACCCCGAAGGTGATGAGGAAGGAGGTGGACCGAAGTGCAGGAGGAACATCATCGGCAAGAACCAAAATGTCTGACAGCGGGGGGGTAGATTTGGAGCCATTGCAGGCTGCCTTGACCGAGACGGCCAGTTGGTTGAGCGGGAGAGTGAAGCTGGTGCATGAGGAGATCATCTTGAGGCTTTCTTTGGAAGGGAACACAGCGGCAAACTCAAAACCCGACAGCTGCCGGATCTGCCAATCCTAGCCGCTATCGTCCCATAGTTTGAGTTCATCCACGAGGGATTGGGGGGAGATCTTTTTGTCTTCGACGGAGATGATACCAACATTGGAAAGAGCAGGGGCCGCGACCACTTGGGGAATGTCGCTGTCCAAAGCGAAGAAAGAGCAACCTGGAAGTCCAAGGCCATATTGGACGAATGAAGGGGGGGTTCGCCGGTTCTGACAGTCGACTGTGAGGTGGTCGTCCTCCCTACATATGAGGCAGAAAGGGGGATTTTGGTAGCGGTATTGGAAGTGGCTAGGCTGATGGCATGCAAAGCAAGTGAGGCTGGGATTGGCGACCTGGTTTGGGGGAAGCGGGTGTGCTGGGGGAGGAGGTGGTGGGAGTAAGATGTCGTCCCCGAAACCAGCAGAAGCAGATCCAGAGCCATTATGGGGGAAATAGTGTCTCGACGACCCAGCGCCACCACGGGGAGTCGGACGGACCGTGAAACCAACAGCAATCGCAGGAGGACGGCCCGAGGACCGCATCGGAGCCGCTGAATCACGAGCAGGGGTGATGTCTACAATGCAACTTTATTCTTGTAGACTCGTGTTGGGCCTCCAAGCGCAAAGTTTTCTAGGACAGTAGCAATTTTCTCTCAAGTGGATGACCTAAGGTTTATCAATCCATGGGAGACGTAGGATGAAGATAGTCTCTCTCAAGCAACCCTGCAATCAAATGCAAGAACTCTTGTGTCCCCAACACACCCAATACAATGGCAAATTGTATAGGTGCACTAGTTCGGTGAAGAGATGGTGATAAAAATGTAGTATGGATAGCAGATATGAGTTTTTGTAGTGCGAACAATAAAAAACAGCAAGGTAGTAGATTGTAAAACGGAGCACAAACGGTATTGCAATTATGGAAAATGAGGCCTAGGGTGCATACTTTCACTAGTGCAATCTCTCAACAATGCTAACATAGGTGGATCATATGATTATCCCTCAAAGTGCAATAAAGAATCACTCGCGAGTTCCTATTAGCGGAGAACAAAAGATAGAAATTGTTTGTAGGGTACGAAACTACCTCAAAGCTACTCTTTCCGATCAACCTATCCTAGAGTTCGTACTAAAATAACACAAAGCTATTCTTTCCAATCAATCTAACCAAGAGTTCATACTAAAATAACACCATATGACACACATCAATCAACTCCAATGTCACCTAGATACTCCAATGTCACCACAAGTATCTGTGAGTTAATCCTACAATATGCATCAAACAACTTCATGATCATAATATTCAATCCACATAAAGAACTACACGGAGACCCCAAAGTATCTATTGGAGAAAAGATAATAAAAATGTGCATCAACCCATATGCATAGATTACCCCAATGTCACCTCGGGAATCCGCAAGTTGAGTGCCATAACATATATCAAGTGAATCAATATGATACCGCATTGTCACCTCAAGTATTCATACTGCAAGACATACATCATGTGTTCTCAGACCTGAACATTCAATCTGACAAGACAAAACTTCAAAGGGTAAAGATTCAATTCATCACAACAAGAGTAGAGAGGGGAGAAACATCATATGATCCATCTATGTTAAGAAAGCCCATGATATATCAAGATCGTGACATATCAAGATCATGAGAGAGAGAGATTAAACACATAGCTAGTGGTACAAACCCTCAGCCCCGAGGGTGGACTACTCCCACCTCATCATGGTGGCCGCCGAGATGATGAAGATGGCCACCGGTGTTGATCTGCCCCTCCGGCAGGGTGCCGGAATGGGCTCTATATTGGTTTTCGGTGGCTACAAAGGCTTGCGACGGTAGAACTTCTGATATAGGGTCTCCGCAAGGTTTTTTGGAAATATCTGAGAATTTATAGGGCAAAGAGGGGGTGCGGGAGGCCACCGAGGTGGGCACAACCCACCGAGGAGTGCCTGGGGGCCCAGGCGCGCCTTGGTGGGTTGTGCCCCCCTCGGCGCACCCCCTAGGTGCTGCTCTGGCCCATTGGTAGTCTTCTGGTCCACAAAAATCCACAAAAAGTTTTGCGGTGTTTGGAGAACTTTCATTTCTGCACAAAAAACAACATCATGGTAGTTCTGCTGAAAACAGCGTCAGTCAAGGTTAGTTCCATGCAAATCATACCAAAATTGTATAAAATTATTGTAAGCATGGCATGAATACTTCATAAATTATATATACGTCGGAGACGTATCAACGGGGAGGTCGCCAGGCAGGGACAACAAAGCCAGCCCACCCGCCGAAGCCGCCGCCTCCGAGGGGTCTTAAGGCCGCAGCAAGGAGCCGCCACCCATGGCAGAAGGGCCAGCACCTTCAGATCCAGGAGCAAAGGACCCGGCTACCTCCATCGTAGCCACCTCCGCACGGGAGCGCTCTTCACGCTGGAGCCACTCCGGCCCGGCCGTCCAGGCCTCGCGCTCTCGGGTAGCAAGCTCATGCGCCGCCAGCTCCGCCTGGATCTTGGACCGCAGGGACGCCTCATACTCCAGATCCATGGCCACATCGCTCAAGCCCTCCCGCCGCCACTTCTGGTCGGAGATAGCCTCGCTGGAGGAGCCAGCAAGCGGTCCATCGTCACGATAGCCATAAACGAGAGGGAGAGGGGTGGAGGAGGTTTAGATCTGGAGAAAGAGCGATTGAGGAGACAGAAAACGATGCAGATCGGAAGAGGAGGTAGGAAACCCTAGAAAAGGGGGTGGAACCCTTGCAGATCCATATATACCATGAGCGTGCCAGGCCGGAGCCAGGAGAACAGGCCAGAGTCGAAATGGATGAATGGGTTGGGGCCGCATGAGGCCCACGGTCCAAGACGGGTAGGGGAAGAGAGAGATGAGAGGGGTGGGGGCAACAGGCCCAACAGGCCCAGCAGGAGCATGCACGGCCCACACCAAAGGCCCACAAGCCATCGGGTCAGCCACCGCCAGATCTAGGGTTACAGGCAAATCCTACGTCGCCGGTGCTAGTGACGACAGATCTATCATGGAAACAGGCGGGAAGGAAGGGAGGGGGCAGGACTCCAGCGAACTCATGAGGCATCGGGCAGGGGCCGGCCCCAGGACGCCGAGGTCCGGCAAAGGCACGAGAAACTTACCAGACGATCGCCATTGCCGAGAGACGCGAACCCATCCGCAGTCCATCATCGAGGAGAGGGCAGGCCGGCCGCGGCCCCCGGGCGCAAACTTACGGATGCGCGACACTGAGGCCCCTGACACAGCCGGCGCCGCCGCCCGGAGGGGGGCTGGGGACGGAAGCTCCAAGTTGAAATCTGAGTCATCAAAGGCCAAAGCCCAAACCTTGTTGGCAGAGACTAGAGGGCAAGGCGGAGGCAGGTCGGGAGGCGACGGAGGGGTCAAAGGAGAGGGGGAGGCCGAGCCGCGCACGCAGTGGGGGGCTCCGGCCAGGAGGGCACCGGTGACGAGGGGGGGGGAGGGGCACGTCGCCGTGGGTGCCAGAGAGGGAGAAGGGGAGAGAGGGTGGAGGGGAGCCATCCGCTAGATCTTACCGGATCCATCAAAGAATCAAAAATAGACAATCCCAATGACTGGTAGAAAATGAACGGATATGAAAGAAAGATATGCACTTTCTCATGTGTATAAGTTTCTTATGTGGCAAATAATCATCAAGATGAGTATCCACAAAGAAACTTGCACACACAAAAAGGTACAAAAGATAAGAACTTTATATCCATGAATGAATCCATTATTATCCAAACTTGATCTTTAGCATAAGAGCTTTGTCACATGGCACATGGCACAAGGCACATGGCATAAATTGATCTCATTTGCATAAAAGTGAATTACTAAGCAAGAGAGATAATACCACAACTAAAATGAGTATTTTTGCAAATTTATCAATATTGCACATAAGAGCACTTTGAGGACTTAGTATGCAATAAATTGCTTAATTGGCATATTTGGGATAAGTGAACCATGAGCATGGTTTTATAGATCCCCATGATATGCTTCTTCTCAAATGGCTCATAGATACAATAAGGAGGTTTAAGCTCTCAAAAGAAGCACAAAACCAACAAGTACTAATCATGCCATGATGCAACATACACAATGTTGACTCTAATTTAAATAAATGCATGAATTGAGTACTTGTTACCGAGAGAGCATTGGTTCAAGGGGCCCTTGATCTAGTTCGTGAACATGAGGGAATTGATCTTGTTCTTGGATAGGTACATGATCTCTCATAACATCTTGCTTTTGTGTTGGGGTGATGACTTCCCTTGTGGTGAATCCACAAGAGGGGCTCTTACTCCTTCTTCTTCTACATGGACATGGGTTGTTTCTGCTGGAAGAATATGATCAATCCCCATTGCACTTGTAGCTTGGGAAGGAGCCTCATCACCTTCAACACTTGAAACAAATTGCTCTACATGGAAGCCATTATTATCATCACACTCCACATTCGTCGTTTCCTCAATACATCCCGTGGATTTATTGAGAATATAGTAAAACAGAACCGAATTTTCATTTATCTTGTCCCTCAAATCAAAGAATCAACCAAACTTGGCTCTAGTAGTTTTCCACTATGTCTCCACCTTCCTCATGAATAAGTTAAGCATCCAATGCTTCTCCAAAGTACCTAAAACATATTATGCTACAATCTGGTCCCCAAACTTATTGGGTTCGAAGTAGTTAGTCCAACTACAATACATAGGTAAAACTCCACATTAAATATGTGTATATGAATATGAACTCGAAATTCGTTTACATCTTTAATCAGTAGAGATATTATGGAGTTTACGCTATATAGAGGATCATATAGAGCAAGCAATGCATGAAGAAGTATATAAGTAAATATGAATGCACAAGTCTAACAAGATCCAAAGAGATACAATTTGGACAAGATAACACATACACGATGCACCAATATATCACAAAGCATTCAAGTTGTCCAAATTATATCAAAGTGACGAATCGACACAAGACCGCACACAAAGAACTAAGCAACAACCAATGGGCATAGGATATACACTACACACATGCTCAAAGGTTTATCTCTTGCAAGGATCTAGATAGAACAAGTAGTGAGATATGGCAAGTTGAAGCACGAGCCGAGAAGAAGATGATCATAAAGTTCTACCACATGAAGAATTACCAATTATAACAGAATAACAATGGTATTTGGAATTAGCATTCAGTGGTAGACTCCAAAGATGCACAAGATCAAAATCATAAACCAAAGGATAAGAAGAGACTTTCATAGTGTTCTTGGCTGGGTGGGCATTTCTGCCCGTTGGACCCCATGCACCCGAGTTAAGTTAGCCCCGTGCCCACGGGGTACTCAGAGACTGAAACCCCACCCCGTGCGCATGGGGTGTCCAGAAGATTCTATGAAACTCTAAGGACACCTCGGCTTAGCACACTACAGAGGCAAAATAAACACCAACAAGAGATAATTAATGGATACTTTGAGAATTTTATTTCAAATGAGCTTGACATACCACATAGTGACTAGATAATATTGAGTACCAATACTATGTGTTATTTCTCATATTCACATTTTGGGTTTGTGATGTGCACAAAACATAACACTCCCACATAATGTGATGATCCACTAATATCTCACAAAAGCCAAACAAGATTCAAATATGATACAATAAGGGCTCAAGACAACAAACACCACTATATGATGTCCAATGCAAAATACACAAGCTAGATACAAAACCTAAACATGCAAGGGGCGAGTAACTTTCAATGTAAGAAATATAAACACAAGTTACTACAAAGAGGAACATTGGATATATAATATGAAGATAATCCACATGACTTGGCTCGAACAACTAAATGGTGGATATCATTTTCTTCATGAACTAGCCAAATCTCCAATGTCCTCCACACACCTATTGATCAAGTTTGAGCTTGATGGTACACAACCAAGTTGGGTCCTAATAAGTTAGTCACAATAGGCCTGGCAACCCAAATGGTCTTTTCTATTTCCAAACCACTTTGGGCACCAACAAACTTGGCAAACAAATTGCCAACAACATCCATCCTAAGCAAATAATGATCATTGACTAGAGGAGGCTTAGGGATGTTACCATTGGGACATGATGAGGATATGTGCCCCTTCTCACGACAATTATAGCAACATGTGCTCCCCCTTCTCTTCTTCTTTATTTTCTCAACTTGGGGAGCATTCTCTTGTTTTATCATTGGTAGTGGCCTTTCTTCAACTTGAGGTTGACCTTGAGGTTGAACTTGAGGCTGCTTCTCGTGTTGCTTCACATTTGAAGCCTTCTTCTTTGACGGATAAGATCTCACATGGTGTCCAACATTCTTGCACTTGAAGCATGTAATGTTGGCCTCATTCTTCACCTGGTATTGTCCCTTATTCTTATTCTTAGACTTCTTGTTGTTGGAAATGAAACCAAGTCTTCCCTTGTCATGAGGTGATTTTGAACACTCAAGATAGTGTTGAGAGTGGTACTTCCTTCATAACACATTTCCAAGTCTTTCTTCAAAATAGTGACTGGGCCTTGAGCTCCTTGTTTTCCTCTACAATGTTAGTATCAACAAAATTACTAGAGGAAGTAGAAGCTTCATTATTATAGCAACAAGGCAAGGAGAGCAATTCATCACAAGAATTGGCAATAATATGTCTAGATGAATCACTAGGACTAGCACATGTCAATAGAGCATTTTGAGTAGAAATAGTGCCAATGTCCACATAAGGCTCACAAGATGTTACCTTAGGCACAATAGCCTCATGAGTTAACTTTAGCCTTTCATGGGAGATTAGAAGGTCATCATGAGAGACCTAGAGCTTTTGATGAATTTCCTCTAATTTCCCATAATTGCTAGTTAGCAAAGCAAGTTGAGCCCTTAGATCAACATTCTCCTTCAAGATAGATGCTTCACAAGAAGTAGAGTTAGTAGCACAAGCATTATTGACAATATGAGAGCTAGAAGAAACTAGGACTTCACATTAGTAGCTTGAAGTTCCTCATAAGACTTAGAGAGTTTGATGAGCTCTCCCTTGACATTCTTGTAGCCAAGGTCAAGGTTCTCAAAATACTCTTTAAGTTGATCATGAGCAATTTCAATCTATTCTTTAGAAGATTCTAAGTCTCAAAGAGTTTATAGAGCATTAAGAAGGTTACAATCAAGTTTTTCAATTTGTTCTTGCTCTTCATGAAGTAAATCATTACGCTTTCCAAAAATGAGTAATAAGATCTTTAAACATCTCATAAGTGTTCTTATTTACCCCATGAAGATAATTGCCAATTTCATATATTCCTTGACTCATATCCCTATCACATTCATCATCACTCTCATGAATATCATTACAAAGGGTAGATGATACCTAGGTCTAACCTCTTGCCATGAGGCACATATAAACATTGAAGGTTGATGATGATTCTTTTGGAGAGGAAGATTCTTCGTAAACAAGAGTAGGAGATTCATGACCATCCTCTTGATGCTCATAGCATTTCCTCCCCAACATGGCAATTTCCTTCTTTTCTCTTATAGCCATTTCTCCATTAGTGTTATGTGCACTACTTTCTCTTGTTTCCTCTACATGGTTAGTCAAAGAGAAACTAGAGGAAATAGATGCATAGGGATCATGGCAACAAGGAGTATCAAGCATATTATCACAAAAAGTATTCAAGGAATCTCTAAATGATATGCATGAACTATCAACACAAGAATGTATGTCATTTTTCCTAGATGTGTTCAAGTCCAAAGAAACTACAACATTAGCATTTATGCATGAAAGATCATCAATATTGAGCACATCATCATCATCATCATCACAAAATGATATTTCCACTCACCATGTCATTACCTTGGGACATGCCACATCATGGTGAGGTGGAAGAGTTGAAATGTCCAAGTACATGGAGGAAGAAGCAATATGGAGTTCTTCGTGATTTGAAGAAGTGGAGACTTGTCAATTGACTCCTCCGAAAGATGATGAATATCAATAAGTTTGGACCCACCATATATTTCTTCAAGTTTTGTCCACATATCATGAGCCGTTACACAAGTCATGATAGACTCAAATACTTCAAGGGATATAGAGCGAATTATGACATTCTTAGCCACATACTCACAAAGCATATCATCATTTTCCTCAATATTTGGAAAAAGTTCATCCTTCCATGGAGAAGACCCTACAAGAACAATGCACACAAAATTTGGACCCATGGTCCGAATATGACAAAGCATGTGAATTTTCCATAAGTGATAGTTTGTGCCACTAAAACAAAAAGTGTCATTGTGCACAATACCACTAGTCGACATCTTTACTCTCTAGGCGGTGAAGCCTACCAAGGAGAGACCAAAGCTCTGATACCAATTGAAAGGATCAAGATGACGACTAGAGGGGGGTGAATAGGCGTTTTAAAACTTTTATGGATTGGCTTTATCCTAATGTGGGATTAAACTAATGGATACTTTTCAAGCACAAATCCTAAATATGATAGGCTCAACTAAGCGCACCAACAACCTATGCTAAACAATATAGGCACTTAAGGAAACTAGTAGGCACAAACTATATCACAAGATATGGAAATGTAAGAATAACTAAGCAATTCAACTAGCACAAGATATATCAATATGAGCAAGTATGAATTGTGAAAAGTAAAGGGTGTGGGTATGCGATAACCACAAGTGAGTTAGAGACACAGATTTATCTCGAAGTTCACACTCGAGAGAGTGTTAATCTCTATCAGAGCGGTTCCGAAGCCAAAGCTCCGGGGCGTCACCAAGTGACTCGCCGTATTCTCCCTTTCTCCCCCAACGGATGAGCCTTGACTCACTCGGGGTTGGTCTTGAATGCGGCCACCACACCTTTACAAACTTCTCCAGAGTACACCACAAACACGGAAGCTTCTAGAAGAACTTGACCACCTAGGCCACTTCACACCCTTCCCCAGAGCACACCACAAAAGGAAGCTTCCGAAGGAATCTTGGCCACCTATGCCTCTTCACAAACTTCTCAATATATCACCAAACCGTCTAGGAGGCGAAAGCCTCCAAGATTAATAAACTCACGGGCTCTCACTCGAACAAATTGATGCGGAGAGCTCAAACCGATGCAATTAATGCAATGCAAGGCCAAGCAACAAATGCTCAACTCACTCTCTCAATCTTACAAGATGCACCCTCAAAAGTAGGAGAATGAAGAGAGGGGATGCAACGGATAGAATCAATAAATGACTCCAAGATCCATCCACAAATCCCGCTTCACATCGAGGGGAGATAGGGGTTTGGGAGAGGTGGTATGATGCTCAAAATTATGTTTAGAAAGTGTATGAATAGCCCCCAAACCGGTGGGGACGAAGGGCTCTTAAATAGAAAAACTCCAAAACTAGTCGTTGGGGCTCCAACGGACACTTCCAGGGTACTTCCAGGGCACCCCATCCACCCAGGTTCAAGGCAAGGTACTTGCAATTTGGGTTTGTTGCACCAATTATACTGTAGGGGGTTCCCTTGCAGTCTTTCTGTAAAAAACGGACACTTCCAGGGCACCCTATGCCCACGTTACAAGCCCCATGCGCACGGAGGCCCATGCCCACGGCCTCAAAACCCGTGCCCACGGGCTACCCAGAAACAGCCTGCAACAGCCCACTAAACATGCACAACTTTGTCATATGAACTCCGAATACAATGATCTTGGGCTTGTTTTAAAGCTATGGGAAAGCCCAAGGTCCTCACATAGATAACCACCCAAGATCAAAAAGAAAGAATGATGCAAATTATGCAAAGTTTTGAGCTCACTTTATGCGATGTGATCAAGCTACTTGCCCGAAAGTCCCTCTTGACAGTACGGCTATCAAACCTATAATCCGGTCTCCCTCCAAGCACCATGAGACCGGAAAAACTAGGAAAACCTAGCTAAGGTATACTTTTGCCTTGCACATTCCACTTGAGCTTGATGATGACTTTGATGCTTGCCTCAAGTTGGAATCCTTTTCTTGTCCATGATCACTTTGGTGACGACACTCGAAATGCTTCCTCATATTGCAATGAGGGAAGCCTTAACTTAAGATCATATTCACATGCACATTATTGATGTCTACTATGCAACTTTATTCTTGTAGACAAGTATTGGGCCTCCAAGTGCAGAGTTTTGTAGGACAGTAGCAATTTTCCCTTAAGTGGATGACCTAAGGTTTATCAATACGTGAGAGGTGTAGGATGAAGATGGTCTCTCACAAACGACCCTGCAACCAAATACAGGAATTCTCTTGTGTCCCCAACACACCCAATACAATGGAAAATTTTATAGGTGCACTAGTTCGGCGAAGAGATGGTGATAAAAGTGTAATATGGATGGTAGAAATATATTTTTATAATCTGAACACATAAAAACAGAAAGGTAACAAATAGTAAACGGGCACAAAAATGGTGTTGCAATGCTTTAAAATGAGGCCTAGGGTTCGTACTTTGGCTAGTGCAACCTCTCAACAATGCTAACATAGTCGGATCATATGATTATCCCTCAAAGTGTAATAAAGAATCACTCTCGAGTTCCTATTAGCGGAGAACAAAAGATAGGAATTGTTTGTAGGTCATGAAACCACCTCAAAGCTATTCTTTCCGTTCGATCTATTCAAGAGTTCATACTAAAATAACACAAAGCTATTTTTTCCGTTCGATCTATCCTAGAGTTCGTACTAGAATAACACCAAAGCAAATTCATATTCATAATACTCAATCCACACAAAGAACTATAAAGAGACCCCAAAGTTTCCGTCGGAGAAAAACATGCATCAACCCCTATGCATAGATTACCCCAATATCACCACGGGAATCCATGAGTTGAATGCCATAACACGTATCAAGTGAATCAATAAGATACCTCATTGTCACCTCAAGTATTCATATTGCAAGATATATATCATGTGTTCTCATCTCTAAATATTCAATCCGACAAGACAAAACTTTGAAGGGTAAAGATTCAATTCATCATAACAAGAGTATAGAGGGGAGAAACATCATATGATCCGACTATATTAACAAATCCCATGATATAGATCACGAGAGAGAGAGAGAGAGAGATCAAACACATAGCTACTGGTACAAACCCTCAGCCCCGAGGGTGGACTACTCCCTCCTCATGGTGGTGGCCGCCAGGATGATGGAGATGGCCACCGGTGATGATTCCCCCCTCTGGCCGGGTGCCAAAACGGGGTCTAGATTGGATCTCGTGGATACATAGGCCTTGCGGCGGCGGAACTTCTGATCTAGGGATACCCCGGAGGGTTTTGGAATATTTGGGAATTTATAGTGCAAAGAGGGGGTGCGGGAGGCCACCGAGGTGGGCACAACCCACCTGGGCGCGCTAGGGGGCCCTGGCGCGCCCTGGTGGGTTGTGCCCCCCTCGGGGCACCCCCCCAGGTTCAGCTCAGGCCCATTGGGTTCCTTCTGGTCCAGAAAAAATCTCCAAAAAGTTACGCGGTGTTTGGACTCCGTTTGATATTGATTTCCTGCAATGAAAAAAACAAGCAAAAAACAGCAACTCGCACTAGGCACTGGGCACTGGGTCAATAGGTTAGTCCCAAAAATGATATAAAATGACTATAAAATGATTGTAAAACACCCAAGAATGATAAAATATCAGCACGAATACTTCATAAATTATAAATACATTGGAGACGTATCAGCATCCCCAAGCTTAATTCCTACTCGTCCTCAAGTAGGTAAATGATAAAAGAAATAATTTATGAAGTGTGAATGCTAGCAAAGTGCATAAGTTTGATCAATGATAATTTCAATCACTTTTCCTAGCATCATAACAACAATTCTTTCTTATAAAACTTCTCATGTTATAGTAGCAACCAATTCACATGTTAAGGTTCAAACAATGAATTCTCTTGAAACCCAACAACCTATGTTCTTAGTCACCAAGCAATTGCAATTCAACTTATTCAACAGAGTTTAAGTAAGAGCTCCACATACTCAACCATCGTATAGTCTTCTATGATTGCTAACACTCACTGCATACACATGAGCAAAACGTTTCAACCGGACACATAGAACGATAGGGGCTTATAATTTCGCCTCCCAACGTATTCACCTTTGGGTGACATCAACAATAATAACTCATGCTACCCATATTCAACTGGATATATGTGCCTAGATCTTTCCTTACCACATGATGCTTGCCAAAGGAGAAAAATAAAAAGGAATAGGGAGAAAAACTTTTGACTCTTTGCATAAAAGTAAATACTGAAAAGTAAAAGATAGGCCCTTCGCAGAGGGAAGCAGAGGTTGCCATGCGCTTATTTGTTTGAATGCTCAACCCCTTAGTGCAAAAGAACATCGTGTTATATTGCCCCCTTATGATAGCAACCTTTATTATGCAGTCTGTCACTTTTATTCTTTGCCATCACAAGTACATACAATGCTCAGTTTTCTCTTACACTAAATGATCTAACACTTTTAGAAGCAATTTTTATTGCCTTATTGCACTGATGACAACTTACTTGAAGGATCTTGCTCAATCCTTAGGTAGGTATGGTGTACACTTGAAAATAAGATTTTGGTTTAAGGGTTTTTGCATGCACAAGTAGTATCTCTACTTGGTGCGGAATTTTTGGCTAGCAAAGATGGGGGGCAAGCACCACATGTTGAAGGATCTATGACAATGTAACTTCTATGTGAATATGAGCAAACATAAATCATTACGTTGCCTTCCTTGTCCAACGCCAACAATTTTGGCATATAATATTTTGATGGGGGCTCACAATCACAAAATATGTCCATGATAGTGTATTTGCATGTGAAAGTTCTCTTCCTTATACTAATTATTCGTGAATTGCTTGTATGACCAATATTGTGATTGTCAAGCTTCAAAAGATTTCACTTTCTAAACCCAATGTGAAGCTACCACTAGGCATGATATAATTTCAACTTCATGACATTCAATTTATTCAACAATGTACTCATAGGATATAAGTGAAGCGCAAGAGTAAATGACAAACTACTCCAAAAAGATTTAAGTGAAGATCATGCTAGTAGTTAAGTAAATAGGTAGCTATTTGAGGACTCTCTATTATTCAAAAGCTTTCAGATCTAAGTATTTTATTAAAATAGCAAGCAAAAACAAAATAAAGTGACACTCCAAGAATAGCACACATCATGTGAAGAAGCAAAAACTTAGGTTCAACCGATACTAATCAATAATTGTTGAAGAAGAAAGGTGGGATGCCTACCGGGGCATCCTTAAGCTTAGATGCTTGAGACTTATTGAAATATTAGCTTGGGATGCCTTGAGCATCCCCAAGCTTGAGCTTTTGTGTCTCCTTAATTCCTCTTATATCATGGTTTTCCTAAATCTCAAAAGCTTCATCCACACAAAACTCAACAAGAACTCGTGAGATAAGTTAGTATAAACCAATGCAAAACCTTATCATTATCTACTGTAGCAAACCATAAAAATTATTATTCAACATTGCATACTAAATGCCTCTGCATATTTAATAGTCCTATCCTCAAATAGAATCATTAAACAAGCAAACATATGCAAACATAACAACAATCTTCCAAAACAGTACAGTCTGTAAAGAATGCTAGATTCATCATACTTCCCTAACTCCAAAAATTTCTCCAGCGTTGGCATCTGTGGGGAGGATGCGTCGGTCATCCCTCGCACCTTTGGATCTATAAATAGGCGTGCCATCCTGAGTTGAAAGGACGGGTCAGTTAAAAAGGTGGTGTTGGGTCGTTCGCCTTCTAAAAAGGCGCACGACAGTCAAAGTGTGCTCTTGCCCCGAGGCAATCATTAATTCCAGCGGTCCCACCATGTTTTGATGGGGGTCCTCGAATTCCGGATTGTTAAAATAGGAGGTGGCGAAAAACAAAAAGCGGTGGACCTCCGACGTTAATCCGGATACCGAATATTATTCGGCCTGGAGATACTATTCCGGACAATACAAGGAAGGATGGAGAACTCACCTCGCAAGCCGAAGACTGCGGGGGATACAGATGCCCACCATAGGCCCAGGCATTGGAGGCTAGTTCGGGGGCTAATGAGGGAGTCCTGGATTGAGGGGTCCCCGTGCCGCCGCCCGTTGCTTATGGGCTCGACTGATGGGCTACTACGGAGCCAAGCTAAGGCGTGGACCCATGATCGGATAGAAGACCTTCGGAGCCTTGGTGTGTCAGCCAAGTCAAGATTTAGCATGATCTTTCCTTTATTGTAACCTACCCTGTGTAACCCTAACCCTACCGGTATCTATATAAACCGGAGGGCTTTAGTCTTTAGGGGGAGAGCAACAACCATTACCCTATCAACATAGGGTTTAGCTCACCTGATTTCGAGGTAGATCAACTCTGTAACCATACCATACACATCAATACAATCAAGCATGGCATAGGGTTTTACCTCCAAAAGAGGGCTCGAACCAGGGTAAACACCGTACTCTTTGCCCCCTGTTCCCCATTGATCCTAGATCCACACCTCGGGACCCCCTACCCAAGATCCGCCGGTTTTGACACTGACACTCGGCCCCTCCCCGCCACCTCCTCATCCCTCCCTGTCCGGTGCGGGTGCCCGGGGTTTGGAGCCCCTGGGTGCCCGACCCATCCCATCCACCCCTTGCCACCTCTCGGCATACCCCTGGTACCCGGGGTCTTGGGCTCCCGGGTGCCCGGTCCCCTTGCCCTGTTGCTTTCCTTGTATGTCCGGGTGACCGGGGTTTTACCCCCGGGTGCTCGGGGTTGTATGGTTTTTCTCTGTTGGGTCCGGGTGCCCGGGCCCCTTTTGTCTGGGTGTCCGGAGTGGTAGTTGTGTGTAGGGCTGGAATCCGAGCCGAGTCGAGCCAGCTCGGCTCGACTCGCTAGAGCTCGTTTCGTTAACGAGCTAGCTCGACTCGACTCGTTACTATAACGAGCTTAAACCCAAGATTGGCTCGACTCATATAACTCGCTGGCTCGTTTAGCTTGTTAAGCTCGTTTAAGATATGAACATAAAATTCTCAAATATGATAAAAATGATTATGTATATATTAAACATATATATCACTAAACAATTGTGATTTCCTTGTAATGCATGAGTCTTCTAGGCGGTTGGGCCTTCAGCGGCTAGACCTTGTGTTGTGCGCCTGGAACGTAGGGTGCTGAGTGGCTGATCTTTTTTGTATTGGGAGTAGCTGATCTTTTGTACCGAGCCTAACAAGTTACACGAGTACTCGTGAGATTGGCTTGTTTAACTTGGTCTATAAACGATCTTAAACTAAAGCTCGGCTCGACTTGTTATTCTTCGAGTTCGAGTCAATTCGAGCCAAGTCACGAGCTACTCGTTTAGCTCGCGAGCTTTGAGCTTTTTTTCCGGCCCTAGTTGTGTGCAACGGCCACATTTTTCTTGGGGGTATTTATACCCCTTCTTCCACCTTCAACCCTAATTCTCTTGCAAGTTTTCCCCTACCACTGTTGACCTCTTGCAGCTTGCTAACTCTCAATTCCTCCTATGATTCTTGATTCTTTTTGAGGGAAAAGAGAGATGAGATCTAGATCTATAATTCCACGAATCATTTTCTCCTCTAAGTGAGGGGAACCTTGTGGATCTAGATTTTGGAGTTCTTTGTTGTTCTCCTCTTTTGTTCTTCCTCTCATTTTCTCCATAGCATTAGTTGTTGTGGTGAGATTTGGGAGAGAAGGACTTGGACACTCTGTGTGCCCTTGCCATTGCATTTCGTGCATAGGTTTGAGTTCTCCATGGTGATACGTGGAAGTGAAAGTTGAGAGGCTTATTACTCTTGGGTGTTTGGGCACCCTAGAGCTTGTTCCTCTTGGGTGCCTTCGTGCCCTAGATGGTTGGTGAGTTTGGAGCTCAATCATTGTGGTGTAAAGCTCCGGGCAAGCGTGGGGTCTCCAATTAAGTTGTGGAGATTGCCCCGAGCAATTTGTACACGTTCCAGTGACTGCCCCAAGGGTTGCCAATTGTACGGGTTTGATGACCGCCCTCAAGGGCCCCTTAGTGGAATCACGACATCTTGCATTGTGCGAGGACATGAGGAGATTACAGTGGCCCTAGTGGCATTTCGGGGAGCATTGTACCTCCACGCCGCTCCAAACGGAGATTAGCATCCGCAAGGGTGTGAACTTCGGGATACATCGTCATCTCCGTGTGCCTCGGTTATCTCTTACCCGAGCCCTTTACTTATGCACTTTACTTTGTGATAGCCATGGTGTTTCATGTTATATAGCTTCCTCTCACTTAGTTGTTTATCTTGCTTAGCATAAGTTGTTGGTGCACACAGCTGAGCCTAGTCGGTTTAGGTTTTGTGCTTGACAAATTAAACGCTAGTTTTATTTCGCATTTGTTCAAGCTTAAACCGTAATTATTTTAAAAGCGCTTATTCACCCCCCCCCCTCTAGGCGACATCCACGATCTTTCAGAGGCCGCCATCCAGCGCTAGCTGCATAGATTGCAAACTCTTTTTCAACAAACCAGTTGAAATTAATGCAAACTCGGCCGGGTTTCATATAAACATGACGGATTTCATGCAAACCGGACGAAAATGTTACATTTGGGACATATTTTCAACTAAAAAGGTAAAACTATGTGCATGTATGGTCACGCGGGCCTCCATTCTCATGACACAGATACACTACACTAGTCTACGACCGGCCACGACGGATCCCTTTGTGTTCCCCATGTCCGGCAGCCCGCTAACCGGATTGTCAGGAGTCCGGGAGGCATATTCTTCCTCCGTATCTTCCCTATGTCCGGCTGCGCCGTTCATCGGAGTGGCAAAGAGGGTGCTTCAACTGGAGGGGAAGGGTGCTTCCGTGGAGCTCACACGGGTGCCCAGGATCGTCTGAGATAAAGAAGAACCAGACAGGTCACCGACGGTGGCCTTTCTGGGACCCAAGCGGCGGCGACCTCCCATGTCTATTTCTCCTCGATGATGGCGGCATGCGGAAACGTGTTGGCCACCACCTCGTCGACATCCCTACAGCCGGCTTCTTTCTTTGCCTGCATGGCGCGGCTACGCGCGTGGCGATGGTGGATGGCGCGGTCGCAGGCACTGGAGGCGCGGTACGACGCGGCGTCGTCGACGACAGCGATGATGCCTGTGCTGCCATGCTCCCCGGGGTGTCGGCCTGGAGCAAGTCGTCACTCCTCCGCAAACTGGTTTGGAGCACTGAGCAACTCGCCATTTCTCCTCTGTCCATTGTCTCTGTGTAGGCTTTCTCTGCGACGACGAGGCTAGCAACTAGTTTGCCGCACCGCCTAGGGGGTCGCTCGCGCACGACTCCGTGCACATCCTGTCGGACACGGCGCCACGACCACCGTCCACAGCAATCGCCATGGTCCGACACAGACTACATTTCTCCTTCCCTGTCCTCTGCCTCAACGCTCCTCCACACAGACTTTCTCTGCGGCCGCGACGCCGACAGGAACGCTCGCCCGAGACTCCGTGCTCGTTGTGTTGGACGCGACGCCACGACCACCTTCCACCTTCCACCGCAGTCACCATGGTCCGACACACACTGCATTTCTGCTCCCCCGTCTTTTACCTCAGCGTCCTCCGCATGGTTTTTCTCTGCGGTGAGGCTAGCAACTAGTCCGCCGCATTGTCGGCAAGAACGCTCGCCTGAGACTCCGTGCTTATCGTGTCGGACGCGGCGCCGCAATCGTGATACACAATGTGTGTGCTAAGTGTAAGAGCCTGTTTGGGACTGCTCTGCTCCTTTAAATTCAGCTCCGCTCTGGAAAATACAAGCCAAACGGGGTAATTCCACGATATGCCGCTCCACAAAAAAAGTAGAATCTGGAGTACAACTCCCAGATTTTTATGAAGCTTTTGAGGGGGTGCTCCAAAAAACTCTAGAAGCTGGAGTTAGGAGGAAATTACCCACCACTGCCACCAGTAAGTGGATACCCCTTCGTTTCCTTCTCCCTCAACCAATCAAATAGATCCTTTCCACCAATTTCCCACTCTTGAAGTTGGAGCTGCATGCAAGCCAAACATTCTCTTCGGTAGTGCTATAACTTCTGTATGAAACTGCTCCAAAGTGGATTTGGTGGAGCGAAACTGATTTTGATGAAGCAGAGCAGTCCCAAACAAACCCTAAATGTTAGCTTTTAATCATATCCCACGTATACAACCAAACACCGTGTAGTTGCGTGAGCCGAGTCAATGCAGGTAACCAAATGCTATGCCAAAATTGCCCTAATGAGAGAGAACAAGATGCGGACAACTAAACAATATGCAGATGTTGGTTTAGAGACTGCGTTTGCTCAACCAATCTCCGATGAGCCAGGCTCGGCTGGAACGGCCGCCAAACACGCCCTTCCTGATCGATTTTCCTGGCGTTCATTGGCTCGATCCTCGCACGCAGATGTGTAACGCCGTTGCACGTAATACGCGAAGGACCACGGCGCATTTCCCTCGAGACAAAAAATGTTTTCGACACGGTCCTTTCGATTCCGGGAGATTGGGAGATGACTCCTTTACTTTCACTCACCACTTGTGTACAGCCTGCGCGGCAGCTGCGCCGGTGGCAGGGGGGCTTTAAATTGGATCGGCTTAGGTCACTGCATATGTGGCGGATGTGCGAAACAGATTTCGCGTCGAGGCTTTACTGCTCTCCTCTCTGGGATCGTCGGGTGCCCGCTTGCAGTTATCTCTCCTCCTTCAGTCACCTCTCACCTGCCACCACGGCGCGATCTCGGGCCTCAGGTCTGAACTACATTCACTGCTTCCGGTCGCGAGAAAATACGGCATCAGAGTAGCACTGCCATACCGGGCAATTGCCGTTCAAAGATCGGGCAGCATCCAATCCAAACCAATCCAATCCAGTCCAGCTGGCGCTGCTGCTGTGCCAGTGTACCGTCAGAGTTTGTCCTCTCAATCATCAATTGAGGTCGCAGGTGTAATGTGATGGCCTACACTGGCACTACATCCACGGCCACTGAATTGATTGCTCAATGGAGGCCGTACCGAGCGTAAAATGCTGGTGCCTACGGCCTACCACTACCATTACCAGAAGACAGCGATTTAGCCTCCACCAGAAACTGGCGCGCTTTCTTCCAAAACAGGCCACCGTCGTCGCGTCTCCTAATCTCCAAACCCAAAGAAAACCGATTTTCTCCAGACGAATGGGAGAAAAATGAAATGGAGGTACCGTTTCAGTTGTTGCAGAGCGGCTCCTGCAGGAGCTTTATGACAGGGCAGCGACCCTGCTGCAGGAGTGCTTTAATTGTACAAGCAGAAGGTACCAACAGAGGAGTAATTTGCACATGTGGCCCGGTACAGGTGTCATTGTGTGTGGCGAGCTCGACTCGGTAACAAGTCGCGGGTGCAAGCGAGGGAGCCGATTCGTCAGTCCAATTATTGTACGTGTGCCCGGCCAAAGTCGTCAAAGGGAAAATTACCAGGAACGATGCACTGCCGCGCCTCCGGCCTCTGATCCTGAACGATGTGAAAAGGGGGAATGCAGGAGTTTCGACGTCACATTCAGAATTTGGAGTTGGATGTGACTCTTGCTGGACAACGTGTGCTTAGCTCACCTCGGCCAGCCGTTGGTACATCTGTTGAACTAACCACCCTTGCGAGTCTCTGGGTTTGATCATCAGATACAGGATACGGCAGCAGCAGCAACATGACAGCATGAGTTGTAAATTGCATATATCCGGTTTATATCCTTAGGTTGGTTAACCAGCGCGATTATTCAGATGTAAGCATGACCGTGCGCCTGCCTGCGCCGGTGTACTGTTTTTCCGGTCACTTTCCCGTCCTATTTAATTAGGAGTATATCATGCCCAAGCAAGTGATTGGAGCTCAACTGTCTGCAGCTCAAAAGGATACCAGGCATGCAGGCCATGTAAGTACTACCCCGCCGTGCGACTAATAAAGGTTACAAACAGAGTTTATACGACTAATAATGCGCATCTAAGAACGAAAGTCATATTCTGAGCTCGAGCGCACATGTGCTCGATATCCCGCTCGTTGCCTCACTCCGAGATTCCCTTTCCCGAGCGTATTGCGTGGGGTATAGTAACTTGTATTTCATTTCTTTTAAGAATTATGGCCCACATAGGCCCACCATTAATGCAACGTCTCCGTCTATTTCTTTGACGGACTTAATGGAACCAAACGTCATGGGCCGATTACTTGTCGATTCTGTTCCATAGAAGGCCGTCCAAGCCGTCACATTACTTTGCATGATCGCCAACGAACACGGCCGCAAGACAAATGTGATATGACGATTATGGATCTTAATTAACTATGACAGCACAACAAACTTGTACATGGATTACATCACACCACTAGCACTAGGCGGGTAATGACATCATTACCCGACGCAACGCCAGCAAACTGATCCTAGTTCTTCCCTAAACGAGCCGCCGTCGTTTTGGTTCAGAATTGCTCACTTCTGCGTACTCCTCGTCGGAATAACGCACCCATTTCCAGCAACGGATGACGGATCCATCGCCGACACCAAACAATTTGTTCGACTCATCTCCACGATTCATTACTGGATCATAATCACCTTAGCCCTCCCCAACAACATCAACAGTCGCCAGGTTGACTGGATCATATTCCGGCGCCTAGTCCAGTGGAAAGTGTCACGCCTTCTGAAGCGTCAGTCCAATACTTTATTGCATCCTCACTCTGCGCACAACAAAATAGAACATCAGGCGACAATGGAAATGCTTCCTTCTGCAATCTGCACTCAACAGCAAAGAAAATCTATACTCGAACTCAGGTCATACCTGCATTGCCACATTTGACGCTTGCTCGACAGTGCCCCTCTGCATCATCTGCTGCTACCTACTCCCTCCGTTCCTAATTGTAAGTCTTTTTAGAGATTCCACTACAAACTACATACGGATGTATATAGACATATTTTAGAGTGTAGGTTCACTTATTTTGCTTCGTATGTAGTCCATAGTGAAATCTCTAAAAGACTTATATTTAGGAACGGAGGGAGTACTTAACAGCGTTTTCCAAACAGGGCAACCCTTGTGTCATGACTTTTTTTTTGCAAGGGGTTCAACGCGAGAACAACACACTTATTACTGAAACATCAACAAATGATTGACAACATACCTGCATGCAAGGTCACCATAGAGCCGTCGTCGCCCGCACTGACGACTATATCCATCTGCCCGGCTGTAGACTTCCCTCAAGCATACAAAACAACAACTGATTATAAAAAGTCAATCCACTTGCATGGTTTCATCTAATTAAGCAGTTCACCTTCCATAAACCCAACTGAAAAAGGATTTTTTTTCAACCCTAGATACTTCACAGCACCCACTAATGCATCACTGAATACATTTGTATTACAACTCAAGACATAAAGCATGCCTGCACGCAGGGCAGGTGCTCAGTTGCACAAACACATCACGAATGCAGAAAACAAGTCACACTTTGACCATTCAAACTTGCTGAAATCGTTTGGCATTTTTCACTCACCACCACACGTCACCAGCTAACCTCAGGTCCATTGCTTTCGTAAAATTATTCCTTTGGTGCCCCACCACACCACAATTTTTGCACTTCGTCGGCTTCCAAGGCTGATTTGGCACATCGCCACGATCTGGATAAGTAGTTCTCTTGTGCCCCAGCCATCGGCACACCAACAAGCATCACACTGTTAACTGCAGCTCGATTCTGGTCTGCACATGAACAAAAACAAGAAACAATCATATCATCATACTACCAGCACCATCTTCAAGTACTCTTTTTAAGAAATGTCCTTAATCAACATACCTGTTAGGATTGTCCTTGGTGCTACAGGTCCCATAATCCTCAGGAATTCAGTAAAAAACCACTCAAAACTCTACACGGTCTCATCGTGTACCAGGACGCCAGCTAAGATCACACTCTGGTTATGGTTTTTCAAACTGACAAATTGTCCGAACGGCATGTACTTCTTTTTCTTCAGAATTGCTCAATCATGAGCTAATTTCAACTAGTACAGTGTGTCAATTATTAATACAAACATGCTCTAAAAGTGCCATGTAGACAATTTCTCATGCTACCGAATGAATGTCACTGCATCGATAGATCTATGCATTCTACTACAATTTCATTCAAGCATTCTCAATAAATTCAGATCCAATCTAAGCTTACACGCGCGCACCTTTTAGACCATCACAGCGCCTGCAGGTTCATCTTACCAGTTGATAGTTCAGATTGCTGCGACGGGCTCTTCCGTCTTCCCAACACGGCAGTCTGTAACTCACACATCTGCGTGGATAGGCCGCCGACGGTTCATCCACTATCGGGAAAGTCGCCACCGCCCTGTTTGCTGGCAGATTCATCTCCTGCTCACTCTCACTCACCTCCTCCACAATAGGATACCTGACAAGCCAACAGAACGCGCAAGGAGACCCAAATCAGAACATAAATCTCAACAACAGTTTAGCAAGTCAGCTAGCTTGACAAATCCATGGATTCATCTTACCTTCTAATTGGCTGCATTAGGAACTCCATCGCTGGAATGGAGTCATGTGCGCTGCAGCACCCCGCTGACTGGAAATGGATTTGGATACCGCAGTCGGGGAGCCACCGGCCTGCAGTGAATGATTCAAGCCATCCACCTAACAGAGAGTGAATTTCCTGGTCCGCGAACCAGATTACCACCGCCAAATTACAAGCCACGGCTCATCTTCAGTTGGGTTTTCTACGAAGACCCTAACTGCCTTCTCAAAAGCGCTTACGCGGGGTGAGCAAGGTGTCAAGCTTGGGGCAGAAGCTCCAATCCTCAACCTAAAAGCAGTTTCAATTATTGTGTCAAACAATTTAACCCACTGAATATCAAGCTGCACATGAAACTACTGAACTGAGAGATGAAATTAACTGTTCAAAACAGACAGTTTGCACACTAATTCCTATCAAACCATTGAGTGCTCCCAGCAGAAATTCAACCAAACTGTATGACCTTACAAAGCATGAAAATATAGTACCGTAAATCTTCATAGCAATGTTGAATTTATTTCAATTCAGAACAGTGAGTTTGCACGCTAATTCATGTCACAGAGTACTCCCAGCAGAAATTCAACCAAACTGCATGACATTAGAAAGCATGAAATTAGAGTACTGTAAATCTTTATAGCAATGCTGAATTTAACTTCAATTGAGAACAGACAGTTTTCACTTTGCACACCAATTCGTCTCGCACCATGGACACCCGGAAATTCAACCAAACTATATGACCTTACGAAGCATGGAAATATTATACTAATGAAAATTTTCGTTTGATTGCTAAGTTTAATGTTATCACTGACCTCTTGTTCCAACGAGGAGCCTGAGGATTCATCTTCCCCGTCGACAGCTCGGAAGTCAGAGGCGGGCTGCCCCTTGTCACTGCCGCTGCCCCTTGCCACTGCCGCCGCTTCAGCCACGCCGCAGATCCGCCCTTTGGCGCTCACGCCCGTGGCCTCCTGCAGCGTCAACTTGACCACTGTCCGCCTGGCGCCATGTGCCGGCAACCCTTCCAGCACTAGACTCTCCCCCAACCTCCTCAATCCGATTGGATCTGGGAGAGACAAATCACAAAAGCTTAACCGCTAGAACTCGACACTGGAAAACACACAAGGTCGATTAGTAGCATCGGATCGACATACCTCCTGATTGCATGAGGAAATCCATCCTGTCGGTCGCCTGTTCTTCCACTCTCTCCCCTCCTTGCCTCTGAATCTCCAAAATGACGGCCGCGTTGGGGAAGAACAGACACACCTTGCATTCAATGCGTGGAGCAGCGACTTTTCTGAGCCACGGAGCAGACGGAAATCGAGAACCTGATCCACGGCTCACCTCGTCGGCGGTCGACGGCCGCCCAGAAACCCGTCCGCCCACGCTGCTAGCCCGGCCCACGAACCGCCTCTGACGCATACGTATTTCACTGCAGTCCGCTTTTACGAGCTGCCCTTAACGCACCGTATAAACTATTGGCCCACATCCACATGCATTAGCGAACGGAGGAGATATCGGGCACATGTGTGCTCGGGACCAATTACTCCACGTCCATCTAAGAACATCTACATCCGGACTTTACAAATCCGGGCCCTCAAACGTCCGCGGGCACTCCTTATTTTCTTTTTCACCATCCGGATGCAGATGTGCTAGGGCTGGTGGCGCCGGCCGGCTTAAATAGCCGGCTATGGCCTTGGGCGGTGAGCCAGAGCTTCGCCACGCGGCGTTCACACCGCGGCGTTTGTCAAACCGGCGGGTTTCCCCTATATCCGCCCCATATTTGGGCTGGATATGAAGGGTGCCGGTCAGACCGGTCGTTTGAGGGGCCCATCTGGATCAAAAAATCAAGATCGGACAGTGACCGGACGGTCCGTCCAGACGTATGAGGCGGGTTTGAAATGTCCGGTTGTAGATGTTCTAACAATAACAGTAAAATTTCAGGGGCCTCGTAAAACGAAACGATCCGCGTTGAAGCATTGGCGTTAACCGTCACTCTACCGAGCAGAAGGCCGATGGAAACGGCGCGGAGGCTGCAGAAAGCGATCCCGGCCCAGGACGAAGACTGTAGTCGCACGCAGCACAAGGTCCCGTGCCCGTGTGTGAGTGCGAGCAAGCAGGCGCCCCCAGTGGCCATCCATCCAAGCCGAACTCGCGCTCCGGTTGGTGGCGGTAGCCAGTCTCCTCATTTAAACTACCCATCTGCCCCGGTCCTTCCCTCCGCCCCGCCACTCTATTAAAACCCCACCATGCCACCACCTCCTCTGCAACCGCAAGTCCGCAACCGCAACCGCTCCGCCCGGCATCTCCAACCCCACACCCAGCCAGCACCAGGAGACGTGTACGTGCGCGTAGCACCAACCCCAGCCCAGCGGTGCGCCGCAGAAACAGGCAGGCAGGCAGCTCTGCCAGTGGTGCACGGCGGGACGGAAGGCCAGGGAGCGAGCCGTGACGTGCGGGCGCGGGCCGGGCTAGAGGCCTAAGTAGCAGCACCGATCGACGGACCGGTCATGCCGAGCGCGCTGGGGAGCGGCTTCGCCGGGTCGGTGAAGCTCAAGTACGTGAAGCTGGGGTACCAGTACCTGGTGAACCACTTCCTGACGCTGCTGCTGGTGCCGGTCATGGCGGCCACGGCGATCGAGCTGGCGCGCCTCGGCCCCGGCGAGCTGCTCACGCTCTGGCGCTCCCTCGACCTCGACCTCGTGCACATCCTCTGCTCCGCCTTCCTCGTCGTCTTCGTCGCCACCGTCTACTTCATGTCGCGCCCCAGGCCCGTCTTCCTCGTCGACTACTGCTGCTACAAGCCCTCCCCCAGCTTCCGGGTGCCCTTCACCACCTTCATGGAGCACATCAAGCTCATCTCCAACAACGACAAGAGCCTGCGCTTCCAGACACGCATCCTCGAGCGCTCCGGCCTCGGGGAGGAGACCTGCCTCCCACCGGCCAACCACTACATCCCGCCCAACCCCAGCATGGAGGCGTCCCGCGCCGAGGCGCAGCTCGTCATCTTCAACGCCATCGACGACCTCGTCCGCCGCACGGGCCTCAAGCCCAAGGACATCGACATCCTCGTCGTCAACTGCAGCCTCTTCTCCCCGACGCCCTCGCTCTCCGCCATGATCATCAACAAGTACAAGCTCCGCAGCAACATCCGCAGCTTCAACCTCTCCGGCATGGGATGCAGCGCCGGGCTCATCTCCATCGACCTCGCGCGCGACATGCTCCAGGTTAGTAAACCCATCCTTAATTATTTTGGTATTTGGCATACCTAATATCGGTACCCACTGCCACTGCACTCTTCACTCTTCTTCGCAACTAATTCGATCACCAGCTAGCTAGCGGCATAGATATGGATCTGATTATCTGATCGAACAGGTGCATCCCAACTCGAACGCTCTGGTGATCTCGACGGAGATCATCACGCCCAACTTCTACCACGGGAGCCGGCGGGACATGCTGCTGCCCAACTGCCTGTTCCGGATGGGCGCGGCGGCGATCCTGCTGTCCAACCGGCGGCGGGAGGCGCGGCGCGCCAAGTACAGGCTGGTGCACGTGGTGCGCACGCACAAGGGCGCGGACGACCGCGCGTACCGGTGTGTGTACGAGGAGGAGGACGACGAGGGGCACTCGGGCATCTCGCTCTCCAAGGAGCTCATGGCCATCGCCGGCGAGGCGCTCAAGTCCAACATCACCACCATGGGCCCGCTGGTGCTGCCCATGTCGGAGCAGCTGCTCTTCTTCTTCCGCCTCGTCGGGCGCAAGGTGATCAACAACAAGTGGAAGCCCTACATCCCGGACTTCAAGCTGGCGTTCGAGCACTTCTGCATCCACGCCGGCGGGCGCGCCGTCATCGACGAGCTGCATAAGAACCTGGAGCTGTCGCCGCGGCACGTGGAGGCGTCGCGCATGACGCTGCACCGGTTCGGCAACACGTCCAGCAGCTCGCTGTGGTACGAGCTCGCCTACATCGAGGCCAAGGGCCGCATGCGCAAGGGCGACCGCGTGTGGCAGATCGGCTTCGGCAGCGGCTTCAAGTGCAACAGCGCCGTCTGGAAGTGCCTCCGCACCGTCAAGACGCCCACTGACGGGCCCTGGGACGACTGCATCCAGCGCTACCCCGTCCACATCCCGGAGGTCGTCAAGCTGTGAGGCGTCATCGACGACGAGCTCAGCTCTCCGCCGCCGGCCGTACCCTGCATCTGCACGTACGTGCCCCCCAAAACCTGGAGCTCTGTGGGGGTCCCGACCAAATTAAACCAATCTCTCTCTCCTTTGCTCTTTCTTCTTTTCCTTCTTCTTTTTTCTATTTTAAATTAAATTACATGGATATTCGTGGGATGCGTCACACAAGGAGGGGGTCATTCACACGGAGATTAATCGGCTACCCATATATTTATATTGGACGACGCTAACGTGGGGGTGGTTGTTAAATTGTTTGTGTCACGGATTTCCACTGCAGTGAAAGGGATACTTACATTGGCACTGAGGGCTTGTCAATCAAATTCCTTTCAGTTGTGTAAATCTTCTTCATGCATGACTTCTTCTTGCATTACATGCATGTACTACTCGGTACTGCTTACAGGTTAGATGATGTAATTGTCAGAATATATTGTTTGGTGTCGTGTCACTAGAGGTTTCAGTTCTTATGCATATTGTTTGAATGGTATTATACTTCTCTGCAAATACTATGCAAGTGGAATCACGAGCTACTCATGAATTCATGATCTATCATACAGTTTAATTTGAACAAAACTCATGATCCATATAAGACAATTACCAAAATAACAAAAATACATCTACACAATGAGCTCGCTAACTCTCTTTTTTTTCATTAACGAGGCTCCTCCTCAATTTCCATTAAAGAAACCGCCACAAAGTTACTATAAGAGGCAATCAGCTATTGCGAACTAGGCGGACCAAATACGCGAGGATAAAACCAATTGGTCAGTTCATCATGATGCCGGTCAGAAGTAATTTTGATTGGAAGAACCTGCTGACGCCTAGCTCTGTATTTTAGCTTACTCTGACTTGGAAATGGATTTGCTCAAACAAATGCCGACTCTGACTTGGAAATCGCGTATACGTGCCTCCCTCCTCGGAGCCTCTTCATAGGGATTTCTTTGAGATGTACTACTATTTTCCCGGCCGGCTGGCTCCTTTGCACGAGTAGTACAACTGCTTTGTTTAAAGGAGGAGTACTCCGTAATTAGCAGTAAATGCAGTTGAGTTGCAGGGCCGACAACTTTGCGTGAACAGACACTTCCGTCGAATAGGAGAAGGGAGGCTTCGGAGTTTTGGGAGCCAATTAGTGTTTCAGTTCTACCGCTGCCTGGTGGAGCACGCAAAGAAAAAGGAACACGGACGGGGCAGGCTCTGTATTTATGGCGGCAATCAGCTGATGATGATACGGCTGGAAGTATGCCATGGCCGGCCACGAGCTCGCCCCACTACGCATGTCTGTCTACGTCTACGTCTACGTGAGCCATTGACAGCTCGATCGATTAGGCAGGACGAGGGGTAGGTAGGTGCCGGCCGGCGAGCACGGCCAACGGCGCCGCCTCGCGCTCGCGCTCGCAGGCGCGGATGATGAATGGCCGTCGCGGTGGGAAGGGGGTGCGCGTGACGCGACGGAAACGGGTGTTTGTTCGGGACGGCGTCGCGTCGGACGGGGGGGCACAGCTCGGTCTGGGCTGTGGTCGCGGTTGGGAGGCGTTAAATGCGTTGGCTTGCGCCGGGTGGGTGTTGGTTGCGCCGAGCCGAGCCTGGCCTTTTGGGCTGCCACGCTTTCGCCTGCTGCCGCGGAAGGGGCCGCCGAGTTAATGGCGACGCGATCGTCGTCGTTGGCGTCGCTTTTGCTGTGCTGTGGGGGAGGCCGGGCCGGTGCCGCCGTGGAAGTGGGAACAGGGCTCGCCTCTGGCTCAGGGCCCCCCAACGCTAAGCTAGCGGATGGAATTTATTGCTCCATCTGTTATCGGTTCAGACTTCCTCTCAGACTTCAGACACGTACGAGTACGACTGATCTCGCCCCGGCACTTTGTTTGTTTGGTCCTTGCTCTTAGTACGAAAAGGTCTCCTTGCCGTTGCGCTCCTATGCTGTTAGCCAGGCGTCTAGAGATGAGATCCATCCACTGGGCCGGGCTACAGTCTCTGCTTTCGTTGCCATCTTTTGTCTTCAGGGTTTGATATTCCAGTGTCGATGGGGTGGACGATGGGAAGATAATAATAGCGTGTATTTTAATGTATACTTGGCGAAATCGATTAGGGCATCCACAATGTGTGCATTTGCTGCCTCTAAGGCTGCCTCCAGATGTATAAAGGTTGCCTCTATACATTGCATCCCCGGCCTCTAAGAGCATTACTAGTAGAGCCCTCAAACCCTCAAACCCCTAAAAATAACTGTTTTTTTACAGTTTTCGTGAAAAAAACGCAGTAGACTAGAACCTCTAAACACTCAAACCCGTAAAAAAAATTAGAGGTCCAACCCTCAAACCAGTTTGCAATCCGTAGAAGTAGGGGTCGAGAGGAAAATCACCCCCCCCCCCTCGACCCGCACTCGCTCGCTCGCTCCTCGCTAGCGCGGGAGCCAATTGCTCCTCCTCCCGGCCTCCTTCTCCGGCCATGGAGGGCCCCGCCGCCGCCGCGCCCGCCCCGGCCGCCTCGCCCACCCCG